>NW_006399818.1:396405-409041 GCF_000299155.1 Elephantulus edwardii
CCACCTTGAGTTGGTTTTTGTGTATGGAGTGAGGTGTGGGTCTTGCTTGAGTCTTTTGCAGATATTTTTCCAATTTTGCCAACACCATTTGTTTTTAAAAAGGAAAAAAAGAAAGGGGGTAAATTTGAAAAAAATAAAAGTAGATGATGGAATTAAAAAAAAAAAAAGAATCCCATGACAAAACAGAATTTAGTCCATAAACATAAGGAGAATTCAACACTAAGAAGAAATGTCTGAGTAAATCATATCACAAATTAAATGCACAAATTAAATTAGAAGCACATAGGTTACACCAATAGTTGTGAAAAAGGTATTTAATAAAATTTAAACAAATTCCAAATAGCATTTTAAAATGTGAAACTAGAGGAGTTGTTGCTCGATGTGATAAAATGATTCTATTTCCAAATTACAGTATTTTGGGTTATAAAGTATTAGAATCCCAGCACAGAGATGCTCAGCATTTCCATTATGATGCATATTGTTTATGAAATTATGAGTAATTCAATAAGATATGAACATAAATAAAATGTATCAGTTTGGAAGGAACAAAAAAAAAATTATAGTCTCAGAAATTGATAGAGGTTCACTGTGAGTTGGAATCAGCTGGACCACAGTGGGGTTTGTGAGGCTTCACATATATATTAAACCATTGGTTGCTATAGTCCTTAGTTGTGCTGCTGACCCAAGGCTGCACCTCTCTGGCAGTTCAGTTCTGACTTAATCACAATGACTAAGCATTGTTATCAAATTCCACTCTACTCATCAGAGAAATTAACATGAAGAAATCAACTATATTTTGTTAATTGAAACCAGAGAGAGAAACAACCTACTTTTGACTCACGCTGATTTTTCAATGGACTCAAACAGGGATCAGCAAACTTCTGTGTTAAAGACCAGTCAGTAATTACTTTAGACTTTGCAGCCCATATCATCTCTTTCACAACCATATTATGTTGTAGCATCAGAGTAGCTATAGGCAAAAATGTAAACTCTCTTTACAAAAACAGGCAGCTGGCTGAATTTAGCTCATGGGTTTACCAACCTCTAGGCTAACACATATGCTGTAAGTATTATTTGTTCACTTCTAACCTCTGCCCTGCTGGAGTGGTTGGTTGGCGTGGCTGTGGTTGTGGGGTTTTTATTACACATGTAAGGTCTTTCATCTCTCTCTGTTCAGCCTCATCTTGTTGGACTTCACTCAACTCTCTACCCTGCCAAGATCTTTGTGAGTACTAATTATGCTACTGTACTAAGTGACTTGTGATTTTTTTTAATGTTTTGCAATCTTTTCATGGTAAATACTCCTTTTCTATATTCTTCCAAATAACTGAGCAAGTTTTCACCCTAGCAAGGGCTTGGATAGAGCCCTGATGTGCATAACAAACAGTCTTCTACATTGTTAACTGTGTTGTACTCTTTAGGATTTGGCTCACAGTTCTTACAAGCCCCTCCCCTTCCCAAGTCATCCTGCCCATTCTGGGAAGGATGCCCTTTGCATGCACATGTCTGTCATAGCTCAAGCTCTGCTCAGTAGCTAATTGTCTCATGGTCCATGTGGCAGCAGCTCAAGTCATAGCAGAGAGTTGTTGTTAGCTGCCGTAAAAGTTGACCCTGGCTCTTGGCCAACATAGAATAAAACACTGCCTGGCCCTGTACTGTCCCTGTGATCTGCTGCAGGTCAGTCTATGGTGATCTATTTACCCAGATTCTTCCTAGACCATTTTAATCTGGGAGCTTTGCTGAAACTTGCTGGCATCATAGCCACACACATGCCTCCACTGACAGACAGGTGGTAACTGTGCATGAAGTGTGTTGGTCAGGATTGAACCTGGATCTCCCACATTGCAAGCTGTGAACCTCTGAGCTCGAAAAATGCTGAAGAATAAAAGAAAGAAAAATTCTGCAGAATAAGTGAGTGATTGAACTGTGTTTTTCTGTATGTGCTCTTCTTCTTCCTCCAGCAAAACTTACTTTTCTTGTTGCCTTCCTTTGAAGATGGGCTAGGTTACTAGAATATGATGAACTAAAGAATAAAGCTTAAATGAGAGACAGTTAAATATACTAACTCCTCCTAATTTATCTTGGAAGTTATCTTTTTAAAAGGTTGTCTGGTATTCTTGCAACAAAGGACTAGGTAAATATGGTCATTTCAGGTCCCATGGAAAAGAGATTGTGAAAAAAGGATGCCAGTGCTTTGTCATCCTCCACAAATCATACCATATAGTCTTCTCATTACTGGATTTTACATAAGAGAAGACTGTATACAAATCTTCTGAAGAAAACATACTTGTTTTCTTAGATTCAAATAATAGCAATAAACACCATCTCTGATCAATAGAGTATTTTCAGACTTATCTCCAGAAACTCTCTAACAAAGGAACTCATATTCCTAGCTATAAAAATAATCTCATGCTGTTCAGTCACCAGAAAAATGCTTTCTCAAATTTAGTCTCATACTGGGGATAAACAACAATAATTAAATCTAGAGCTGCTATTATACTGCTGTCATTGTTGATCAATTATCAAAATTCTTGAATAAACAAGTTACAGGCTGGATTGGTCCTATATTCTGCAGTACTCAGAGCAACTTGATGCTCCTTTGGTTAGAAATTTGTAGGACATTCTCTTCTGCCGCTAATAACTGGAATCAGAGGGTTAAGATCTGGACTTTGTTTTTCAAATGTAGTTAGCCTTTGGGACATTGAATAATTTGCAAAAAATTATAATGCATATTATTTCAGAGCACTGTGTTATAGGTACTTTCAATATGTTGACTGGTATATTATATAATTTTATGGATCAGATACCATTGTTATCTACCATTTTCTAGGTGAGAAATTAATTAGTCCAAGCTATTGAACTGGTAAATGCAATAGTAGAGGCAGGGTTGGCGTTTTCTCAAAAAGTTGCAAATAGAATACCATTTGACCCAGCAATTCCACTATTTGGAATATACCCCAAAGAAACCATAACCGCTACCCAAGCAGATATATTAAGAGCACCCATGTTTATTGTGGCTTTGTTCACAGTAGCAAAGAGTTGGAAACAACCTAAGTCCCCATCAACAAATGAATGGAGAAGCTGTGGTATATTCATAAAATGGAGTACTACACTGCACTGAAAAACAAGGAACTCAAGAAATACTACTCAAAATTGATGACTCTGGAGGACATTATGCTGAGTGAAATATTTCAGTCACAAAAGGACAAATACTGCGTAGTGTCATTGTTGTAAAACAGGACTGACATAGGGGTTGGAGAAGAGACTGAGAAAGATGGGATAAATTATGTATATATACTCCATTGAAACAGATGAGAAAGAGAACTGTTTAAAAGGTATATATGATTAGGTATTATTGTCATGACATGAGTCTAGAACAGAGGCTGCATAGTGGAGTGGACTTGGGGGTAGGGATTGTATAACAATGAAAAAATTTTTCTTTTACTTTTCAAAGAGAAGAACGAACTGGAGAGGAGGGGTGAGCAGGGAGAGAAGTGCAACAATGAATGAATGGTAATCCAAAATCTCTGTAAATTTTCATTAAATTTAATAATAATAATAATATTTTTAAAAGAACAACCAAAAAACCCCCAACAACAACAACAAAAGATCTGTACAAAGAAAACTACAGAACATTTTTTGAGACACAATAAAAGACCTACATAAATGGGGGTTATGTTCCCTGTTTCTATATAGGAAGACTCAATATCATGAAAATGACAATCCTACCAAAAGCAACCTACATGTTCAATGCAATCCCAATCCAGATACCAAATTAATTTTTCAAGGAGATTGAAAGGTAAATTATCAAGTTTATTTGGAAAGGAAAGAGACTCCAAATAACCAAAGCACCTCTGAGAAACAAAAATTAGGTGGAATTTATAATACTCCCTGACCTCAAAACCTACTACACAGCAGTGGTAACCAAAACAGCATGGTATTGGCACAATGACAGGCATGCTGACAAATGCAACAGAATTGAGAACCCAGAAACTGACCCATCTATCTATGGTCAACTGATATTCAACAAGGAAATAAAACCTATCAAATGGGAAATGACAACCTCTTCAACAAATGGTGCTGACAGAACTGGACTCCAACCCACAGAGAGCTGAAACAGGATCCACATCTCACTCACATCATACACAAAAATCAACTCAAGGTGGATAAAGTTTGTAAGAAGGAAGCTGGTACCAAGCTTAGAACGCCTAGTCTATATCATAAAGGGACTGCCAAATACATCCAGAAATGCACAATACGAAAACGATAAAATTGATGAAGGGAACCTTCTAAAGATTAAATCTCTATGCTCATTGTAAACTTTTCTCAACAAGGTGAAAAGAAAACCTACTGACTAGGGTCAAACATTTGCAATACCATCTAAGACAAAGGTCTCATAACAAAAGATTACAGAATGCTCCTGGGACTCTACAAGAAAAATACTGATAACCCAATTACAAAATGGGTAAAATACATGGAAAGAATTTTCACAGAGGAAGATATTTGAATGGCCAATAGACACATGAAGAAAAGCTCAAAATCATGGGCAATAAAAGAGATGCAAACCAAAACCACAATGAGATACCATCTCACCCCAGTAGCAGTGGCAAAGTTTAGAAGGGTAGCAAGTAACAAATATTGGAGAGGATGAGGTGAGGTAGGAACTCTTCTTACACATTGCTGATGGGACTGTAAAATGGTACAACCACTCTAAAAGTCAGTTTGGCATTTCCTCAGAAAGCTGAACATAGAAATTCATATGACTCAGCTATTCCAAAACTTAGAATATAGCCTGGGAAAATGAGTACTGAGGAACAAACAGAGACTTGCACACTAATGTTCATAGCAGCATTATTCACCATAGCAAGAACATGGAAACAGCCCAAATGCCCACCCACTATGGAATGAATTGAGAAATTTTGCTTCGCACAATGGAATACTATGCAGCACACAGAAGCAATGATTTTGTAAATTTACTGCCTAACATGGGAGGAACTGGAGAGCATCATACTAAGTGAACTAATTCAGTCTCATAAGGACAAATACTGTGTAAGACCATTCTTGTAGAATGAGAACAAGGATCTAATGAGGTGAAATTTAGTCATAGAGTCACACAATTTGATGAGGGGAAGGAGGGATGGGTAAACAAAAGGGGAAAGATTTGGTGTGAAAAAAAATGTTTATGTATTCTATTAAGGAATAGCTCCTAAAGATGTAATCTTGTTTCATAGTTGTTACACTCTTTAAAGTGTAACAACACTTTAAAGAGTGTAACAACACTTTAAAGAGTGTAACAACTCTTTCTTCTCTGGATAGGAAGGAATACTGTGTTATTGAATTTCTTTATACAGAGCATTTCTTGACAAGTCTAATTCCAACCATCCACAGCAGCCTGGGGAAGATGAAGTTGGCTTGTTTGTTTCCTCTTTTTGTTTGGTTGTATCTAATGATAGTACAATTTTATGAACTTTGTATGCAATCAGTATAAAATTTTAAAAATGTTTAAAAATATCATAAGGACAAATATTGTATAAGGCCATTATTGTAGAATAAGTACAAGAATCCAAGGAGGGGGAGTTTAAACATAAGGTCACATAATTTGATGGGTGAAGGGAGGGATGGCTAAATGAAAGGGGAAAGATCCTCTGTGAAAAATAATGTTTGTGAATTTTATGAATTTTGTATGTAAACCAGTATAAAAGTTTTTAAAAAAAAAAGACCTCACAAGGACAAATACTGTATAAGACCATTATTCTAAAAATAGATAACGAGGAAAAAAAGGGAGCTTCTCTCCCCTATAATATCTCTCTTCCACAGAGAACTGAGTAGCAATAACCTGATAATAACCTGATGAATTGATAAAACACCCTAGACCCAAGCACACTACTGGAAGGGATTATTGCTTTCTGTGAACAGATACGCCCTCTCCATTAATTCAGGCATGACTAGAGCCTGAGCCAACGACTTTATCCTAGGAAAGAATTTCTTTGTGTCTTCCTGTTATTGTTGTTGTGAAGTGCCATTGAGTAGAATTTGACTTGTAGAGACCCTGTGAACAACAAATCTGAACCCTGTTCTATCCTGTGCCATCCTTATCATCTCTGACACATTTGAGCCCTTTGTTAAAGACACTATATAACTCTATCTCGTTGAGAGTCTTCCTCTCCATCACTAAACCTCAATGTTTCCAAACATAAAGCCCCTTTCCAAAGAATAACCTCTCCTAACAATATTCCCCCCCAAAAAAGCTTTGCCATCTTTGCCTCCAAATAACACTCTGGTTTTACTGTCTCAAAGACATATCTGTTTGCTCTTTGGCAGGCCATGGGATATTCAGCATGGTTCTCCTACGCTACAACTCACATGTGTCAATTCTTCTCCTGTCATCCTTATTCATTGTCCAGCTCTCATATGCATAGTAAGTGGATGGAAAGACTGTGGATTGAATCAGATGCATCTTCATCTTTAAAATGACATCCTTGCTCTTCAAAACTTTAGAAAGCTCCCTACCAGTAGACTTTATGAAAGCTACCTATCATCCAATCTCCTGACTGCTGGTACAAATGATATTGACTGTGGATCCAAGCAAGATAAAACGACTCACAATTTCAAATTTTTCTCCATCTATCATGATGGTGCCTATCAAACCAGTGGTAAATATTTTTGTTTTCTTGATGTTGAGCTGTAATTCATATTGAAGACTGTGGTCCTCTGTAGCAAGTGCATCAGGTCCACCTTCCTTTCAACAAGCACTTAAAATTGGGAAAAGAGTGTGTCCACCTTTCTCTGTATCTATTCAATCTGTATGCTGAGAAAATCATTAAAGAAACTGGATTTTATGAAGAGTGTGGATCGAAGGAAAACTTACAAGGACCTGTGTTGTGCAGATGTGTCTTTCTAGGAACCACATATGACACATGAGAACATGTGGTTAATATTACATATTGTTGCTGTTGTTGTTGTTGTTAGGTGTTGTCAAGTCAGTTACAAATCCTACTGATCCTGTAAACAATGGCTCTGAAATTTGCCCTTTCCTGAGCCAACACCATCTCTGACACCCCTAACTTCATTATTACAGTCACTGACTGTGTCAACTCATCTTATCCAGGGTCTTCCTCTTCTGCACTGACACTCTATGCTTCCAAGCATGATGTCCTTCTATAAGGATTGGTCCCTCCTGGCAACAAGTGACAAAGTGTGTGACACAGAGCTTAAATTGGTTTCACTCTCTTCAGGACAGACCTGTTTGTTCTCTAGTCAGTAATGTACATTCAATTACATCTTTGGGATCATTCAACTGTGTGATTCACAGTCAGACATGAGTAAATCTGGTTCTTAGTACATGGAAACCTGCTCTCTTAACAGCAATCTTATAACTAATACGAGTTTGTGGTGGTTGTTGTTGTATACCATTGAGTTGAAAGTGACTCATCCTTCAGTAATAAATCACATGGGAGGAGACTGCCCATCTTTCTCCCACAGAAGCAGGTTAATTCAACCCACCTGTTTTGAGTTGGCAGCACAACTTACCACTAGGCCACTAGAGCTCCCTAACATAGGTTTAGAATATGCTATTTCTAGTTCTGTTGTTTTTGATGTGCCATCAAGTCACTCGAAACTCATAGCAACTCTATGTACAGCAGCTCTGAAGTCTTGCCTGTCATGAGCCAGTCTCACTAATTGTGTCACATCAATCAATATCCATTGCCTCAGTTACTGTATCGATCCATCTCATCTGGGGTTTTCCTCTGCTGTGCTGTCCCTCCACCTTTCCGAGGATGATATCTTTTCCAAGGACTGGACTCCACTGACTAGGTACCTAAAATATGTGAGATGGAGGTTCAAAACCTAGCCTCCATGGAAAAACTTGGTTTCACCTTCTTCCAAGACAGACCTACTTGTTTTTGGGGTTTTTTGGTGGGATTTTTTTTGTGTGATCCTTGATGTGTTCAAGATTCTTCTCCAGCGCCACAATTCTAAGGCATCGATTCTTCTGTCATCTTTATTCATTGTCCAGCATTCTGAGGCATAGCAAGTAATTGCGAAGAACATAGCCTGGATTAGGCAGGCACACCACGGTCTCTAGACTGACATCATTGCTTTTCAGTACTCTAGAGAGGTCCCTGACAGCAGATTTACCTAATGTGATTTGTCTTCTGATTTCCTGATTGCTGGTCCCAAGCGTGTTGATTATGGAGCAAAGTAAGCTGTAATTGGTTGTTGTTTTTTTAAATCACTTCTTATATTGAGTTTAAAAAAGTGTATTATCTGCATTTCATATAATCATTTATGAATTTCACTTCTAGATATTACACCAAACAATATAGAAGGTGGCATTGCACCTGATAATGTCTAAAACCATGTTCTTTTTTTCAAATTCATTTTTTTATTAATTTTAATGAACATTTACAGAGATTTTTTATTTCCATTCACTCATTGCTGCACTTTTCTCCCTGCCCACCCCTCCCCACCAGTTTGCTCCCCTCTCTGAAAAAAAAAAAAAAAAAAAAAAAAATCCCTTCATTGTTATCCCATTCCCCCCCCCCCCCCCCCCCCCCCCACCCATCCCGAGTACACTTCTCTATGAAACCTTAATTCTGGATTCCTGTGCTAACCATAATACATATATCGCCTCTAATCTGTTCTTTCCCTCACCTTAAAACCGTGTTCTTAATGGCAAACTCCAATGTTATGCTAAGTCTTTTCAGAGATGTGGGAAATTCTAAAGATATGTCACTTTCTGCTTCTACGGTCTGTATGTGACAATTACAGGAGAGTTTTTGGGACAAAGAAGACACAGAAAAGGACATAGGTTTCTGGGCTGCTCAACTACTACTTCAGGATTTGTTAACACACAATAATTTATCAGAATTTATCTCAATTATAGTAATGTTTTGCTCCTTGTAGCTGAAAGCAGCTTGAAATAGTAGCCCTAATTTTATCGCAGGTATGTTGAGATTCTTTGAAGACCTCAAACGGAAAATGGGTGAGGCTACCTGAGGGAAAAATACCTCTCTGAAACAGACTTGCTAACTTCATTGTACCAGCTCTTCCAAATTGCAGGCCAGTATTGGGAAAATTTCTCCAACTGGTTAGGTCAAGTAACCAGGAAGCATTAATCATGTAACGTTCTTAAAGCAAAATTTCAGAGCCTCACCCCTAAAATGTGAGTTTAAGCTGTTTTTCATATTTATTATTTTTTTAAAAAATTCACAGTGGATTAAAAGAACAACCACAGATGTACGAGTTCCAGCTACAGAAACCATAAGGTAGCCAAAAAAATATGGCTTAGGGAAGGGAAGTGAAGAGTGCCCACAATTACCTTGTTTTAAAAGCTGTATCTAAGAGAGAGGAAGCTTCTCCATCCCATCTACCCACAAGGCACAGCTGGCTTGCCTTCCAAGGCTTCACACGGAAGGACTCAATGATTAACTAGAAGAATCTTACAACATAGACTCTACGTCTACGACTGACTACTTTCAATGTGTGCAGTAAGCTGTAATTGTTAACAATCACAACTCTTCTCCATCTATCATAGTACTGCCAATTGGCTCAATGCTGAGAATCTTTTGTCTTCTTGATATTGAGCTTCAGTCCACATTGAGGACTACAGACTTTCATCTTCTGCAGTAAGTGCTTCAGGTCCTTCTCACTTTCAGCAAGCATGGTTGTGTCATCTGCATAACATAGATGAGTCTTCCTCCAATACAGACACCACATTTCTCCTCATAAAGCCTTGCTTCCCAAATGATTTGTTCTACAAATAGACTGAAAAGATATGGAGACAGAACGCATCCCTGACACACTCCTTTCCTGATTTTGAACCATGCAGTGTTTCCCTGCTCTGTTCTGAGGACTACTTCGTGAACCAAGCATGTTGTTGTTACTGTTATGTGCTGTTGAGTCACCTGTGACTCACACACAGCAACCCTATGTATAACAGCCCTAAACCCCACTCTATCCTGTGCCAATCTTATTGTATCTGACACACCCAACCCCCATTACCCCAATTACTTAATCAATGCATATCATCGAGGGTCTTCCTCTCTTGCGCTGTCCTTCCATCCTCCCAAGCATGACGTCCCTCTCCAAAGACTTGTCCCTCCTTGCAAAATGTCTACAGTATGTCAGATGAAGCTTCAGAATCCTTGCCTCAAGGAGCAGCCTGGTCTCGCTCTCTAGGGTGAAGAAAACCTGTTTATTTTCCTGGCTGTACATGGTATATTCAATACTCTTCCCCAGCACTACAGCTCAAAGGCATCAATTCTACTTCTATCAGCCCTAGTCACTGTCCAGCTTTCCGATGCATAGCAAGCAATTACAAAGACTATGGCCTGGGTCAGGCACACCTTAGTCTCCATACTGACCGACTTTGGAGAGGTCCCTGAAAGCAGACTTTCCCAATGCAATCCATCTTTTTATTTCCTGGCTCCTGGTACCAAGAGTGTTGATTGGGAACCAAGCAAACCAAAGCTGCTAACAATCTCAATCTCTTCACTATCTTTCAAGATGCTGGCAATCAGCCCAGTGGTGAGAACCTTTGTTTTCCTGACATTGGGCTTCAATCGATATTGAAGGCTGCAGTCCTTGACTTTCTGCAGCAAATGCTTCAGGTCTTCCTCAGTTTCAGCAAAGTAAGGTTGTGTCATTTGCATAATGGAGATTTTTGATGAGTATACCTCCAATCCTGATGCCACACTTCTTCTCATAGAGCCCAGCCTCCTGGATAATCTGTTCTTCATATAGGTTGAGAAGGAATGGAGATAGGACACATCCCTGGAGGACACCCCTCCCAATTTTGAACCATGCAGTGTTTCCTTGCTTTGTTCTGATGACTGCCTCCTGGTACAGGTTTCGCATAAGCACAATCAAGTGTTCTGGATTCCCATTCTTCTCAGAGTCAGCCACAGTTTGTTGTGGTCCACACAATCCAATGCCTTTGCATAGTCAATGAAACACAAATAGATGTTCCTCTGGTACTCCCTGTTATCAGCCAAGATCCACCCGATATTAGCTATAATATCCCTAGTGCCACGACCTCTTCTAAACCCAGCCTGCACTTCTGGCACTTCTCTGTTGATGTGCTGTTCCAGATGTTTTGGATAATTTTTCGCAGAATTTTGCTTGTATGTGATTTTAATGAAATTGTTCTATAATTTCCACACTCTATTGGGTCACCTTTCTTTGGAATGGGAACAAATATAGATCTCTTTTATTCAATCGACCACATGGTTGTCCTCAAGATTTCTTGGCACAACTTGGTGAGCACATCTAAGGCGGCATCTGTTTGTTGATCCACTTATAGGTTTCACATAAGTACAGTCAAGCATTCTGGGATTCCAATTATCCTCAAGGTTAGCCAAAATTCATTGTGATTCACATAGTCAAATGCCTTTGCAACATCAATGAAACACAGATAGGCATTCTTCTGGTACTCTATATTTTCTGTTGAGACCCATCTGACACTGGCATTACGAACTGGGGAGGAGGGTAGAGAAAACAGTGCAACAATGAATGAATGAAAACCCCAAATCTCTGTAAATGTTCATTAAAACGAATAAAATTTAATAATAATTTAAAAATATCTCTAGTGTCACGATCTCTTCGAAATCTAGCTTGTGTTTCTGGCAGTTCTCTGTCAATGTGCTGTTTTTGGATAATCTTCAGAAGAATTTTGCTAATGTGTGATATTAGTGATATTGTTCGATAATTTCCACACTCTTTCAGGTCACCTTTTTTTGGAATGGGAATAAATATGGATCTCTTCTAGTCAGTTGACCAAGTAGTTTCCTCCAGATTTCTTGGCACAACCTGCTGAGTGAATCCAGGGCAGCATCATTTTGCTGAATTTATCAATTGGGATTCTATCAATACCTGGGGCTTTATTTTTTACTAAGTCCTTCAGAGCAGCCTGAATGTCCTCCTTCATCACCATTGCCTCTTGATCATGTTATTTCTTGAAATTCTTGTGTGTCAGCCAATTCTTTTTGGTACAGTGACTCTGTATACTCTTTCCAACTTCTCTTAATTCTTTATGAACCATTAAATATTCTACCTATAGCATTCTTACCCCCTTCTCATAGAATTGCAACTTGTGTCTTGAATTTGTTCTTCAGTTTTAGTAATGCCGAGTGACTTTGGCCCTTTTGATTTTCAGACTCCAGCTCCTTGCACATTTCATTATAATACTTAGCCTTGCTTCGTGAGCTGCCCTTTGAAATCTTCTATTCAGCTCCTTAATTTCTTGATTTCTTCCCTCTGCTTTATCTTCTCAGCACTCTAATGCAATATTCAGAGTTTTTTCTGACATCCACTTTGGTCTTTTCTTCTTTTTCCTTCTTTGTAATGATCTTTTGCATTCTTCATGGATGATATTCTTGATATCTTCCCACAGCTCATGTGGTCTTTGTTCCTTAGTGTTCAAGGCCACAAAACTGTTTCTGAAAATAAGCAAGGATGCCCATTATCTCCTCTCTTATTCAATATTGTATTGGAAGTCTTAGCGATAGCAATAAGACAAGATAAAGACATTAAAGGTATACAAATTGGCAAAGAGGAAGTAAAATTATCCCTCTATGCAGATGACATGATAGTATACTTAGAAAACCCTAAAGACTCAGCAAGAAAACTATTGGA
>NW_006399818.1:410976-440413 GCF_000299155.1 Elephantulus edwardii
AAAAATAAACAAACTAAATTAATAAAAAACAAAAAAAAAAACAAAACCTGTTCCTGAGTTGGTTTTTAAATTCTGGAGGCATAGACTCAAGATCAAATTTTATTTTTATTATTTAGTTAAAGGGATCAAATACATAAGTATCATATTGCATTTAACATGTAAAATTATCAACACAGAAGCCTTTTAAAATACCATAGTTAGATGCATCTTAGTCTTTAAGTTGACATCCTTGCTCTTGAGCACTTTAAGGATATCCTTTTAAGGTATATTTTTTTCTGATCAACATATCTTTTGATTTCTTGGCCACTACTATCATGGGTGTTGACTGTGGATCTAAGTAAGATGAAATCCTGGATAGCTTTAATTTTATCTCCATCTGTCATTATGTTGCTTGTTGGTCCAATAGTTAGGACTTTTGTTTTTCTGATATTCAGGTGCAATCCATACTGAAGGCTATAGGCTTTCATCTTATTCAGTATGTGCTTCAAGTCTTCTTCACATGAAAAGTCAAAAAATAAACCTGTCCTAAAGGAAGTGTTTTCTAGAGGCAAGAACGGTAAAACTTTGCCTCTCATATTTGAACATGCTGTTAGAAGGTGCCAGTATGACATCATACTGTGGAAAATAGAGGGTCAGCAAGAGAGGAAAATCCTGCAACAACTGGCTTGAGCATGGCGGCTTTTGTGAGAATGGTCCAGGCTAGGACAAGATGCTGATGGATTGTTGACAAGTTTGCAATGAGTCATACTTAACTAGATGTCACTTAGCAACAACATTAAAATAGATAAAGTTGTCATCAGTAACTAATAATTGAGTATCATGCATTTTGGACAGAAAATAATTTTGTCTTTAATAATAAAATAAAAATCTAAGATAAAAAGTCTTTTTAATTACTTGCTAAGAGCTGGACAATGAATAAGGATGACAGAAGAAGAATTGATGCCTTTAAACTGTGGTGTTGGAGAAGAGTGATGAATCTCCCATGAACGACCAAAGAACAAACAGTTTATGTCTTGGAGAAAGTACAGCCAGAGTGCTCCTTGAAGGCAAAGATGACAAAACTTTGTCTCACATACTTTTGGCATGTTGCTTAGGAGAAAGCTATTCTTTAGAGAAGGACATCAGGCTTGGAAAAGTACAAGTCATCAAAAAAAAGGAAGATCCTCAATCAGATGGATTACCACAGTGACTGCTGCAATGGACTCAAGTATGCCAGAGATTGTGAGGTTGGCACAGGATTGGATAAGGTTCATATCTGTTATTAATAGGGTTGCTAGGGGTCATACTGGACTCAATGGCACCTTATAACAACAAGAGGACAAAAAGTTTTAGGCCGCTGTTTATGTCCCTGTAATTAACATATTGAGGATATAGATAATAATTATTTAAATATCTTATAAAGATGTATTTTAAAAAATAAAATAGGTGAGCTCTGGTGGCCTAGTGGCAAGAAGCTGCAACTACAGTCCCAGAGATGCACGGTTCAAATCCACCAGATGCTCTGCTGGAGAAGGAGGAACAATCTCCTCCTGTACCAGTCAGATTTGATTTGACGGTACACACAAAAAAATAATGAAATAAAATAAACTAAAAGTAAAATAAAATAAAGGTCAAAAAAGCAAAAGCCTAAAAACCAGTTTCCAGACTAAAGAGAAAGGGATAGTGATATTCCTTACCAGAATCTAGACATTGTAAAACTAATAATTGATTTATAATATTGGTAAAGAGAGAGGCAAATAGATCCACAGAAAGAAAAAAGAGGCAAGAAAATCTACAACAGCACAGAAACTTGATGTGAGTCAGAGGAAATACTGTTTCCTCTGGGAAGAAGATGGATCTCTGGAAGAGACCTCTGAAAGCAGATGGATCCTTCAGTAAATGATCAGCAGAATATCACTAAAGAGAAGGAAGACAGAAAAGAAAAGGAAGATGAGGATTAGTGGAAATCAGAATGACAGGGAGTGAATTGGAAGAGTTTAACTATATTGTGGATCTTGAAATTCATGCTATAGAGCAAAATGTATATGAATTATTGAATAATGAACTTCCTTTATAAACTTTCAATCAAATAAAAATGTTTCATAATAAGAAATTTTAAACAAATGATCATATCTCAAAATGGCCTAGAATGCCATGTTTTAAAGTTAAAAATGAAATTGTGTATACTCTGTGAATATCTGATTACAACCTTATAAAATTCTCAATATGTCCATAAGAGTCTTAAAAGGCCACAGAGAAAAACAAATAATTTCTGTGCTAAGATCAAGAGGCTAATGGTATGGTACTTATATTATTGTGGTTATTGAAGATAAAAAAATTGCTTTAATAACAAACTTAACATTTTAGTAAGAAAAAATTAAAACTTAGTACTCTGTAGACAGCATCTAGGGAAATTATCTGTGAGGGAAAGATTGGCCTACTCTTCTTAAGCAGCAATTCTCCTTTCCCCAGAACTCTTCTGTGGAAGTAGAGATCTAGTAATGTAATTCACTTCTGACTCAACACCATGATTTTTAATATACAAAGACTTCCTACATCAATTTTTTTCACTTGCTTTCTGATCTTGTTGAGATTATCTGTATGTTATTTTGTAGTCATGGAATGGCTTGTGTGATACTAGAAGCCTATAATTACGCTACTTTTTTTTGAAATACCAACAAGTACACCCATACTAAGACAGACTAGGGAGAAAAGCCAGGTGATCTTCTGAAAAGTGATCAATGAAAATCCTACAGATCACAAGCTATTGCCTGAGACTTTGACTTGCTTACCTTGGACTCATTGTCAAGTGAGACTGATCACTACAGAAAGACATACTGTTTGGGAAAGTAGAAGGCCAGATAAGGTGAAGAAAAGCTCCATGGTAGATTAGTACAATAACTACATTGATGCGTTCAGATATACCAATAATGGTGAAGGTAGTTCTGACCTAGGCAATGTTTTCTTTGATTGTACATGGACTCTCAAGGAGTCAGCTCTGACTTTACAGCAGCTAAGAACAAAAATCCTTAAGATCGTTCGTCTAGTGCTAGTGGAAAAGAGAACATTCACTGTTTCAAAAGTGAAATTACATGATTCATACTTAAGCACAAATCAAACCTGAAAATAGGGAAGCTAAGTGGGATTTGAGGTAGATCACCTGGCCGGAGTGTGATCTACACTGGGCCATATTTGGCAAGTGATGGAGCCTCTGTGACATTCTGTTTCCTGTCTGTAAAACCCCACTGATTCTCAACCACAGGGGGCTGTAGGAAGGAAGTCATAAGGCGATGGATGTGAAAATACTTTGTAAATCATCATGTGGTATTTGTGTTATTAAGAAGTTTAGAATAATTGTGTTGTTGTTAGCTTACAACTATTAATGATCTCATTTCTAACACAACATAACATTGACCTATTCAGTGTCATCCTTGTGGTTGTTGTTGTTGTTATGTGCCATCAAGTCACCTGCGACCCATAGCAACCCCTATGTACAACAGCTATAAACCTTGCCTTGTCCTGAGTCAGTCTCACTAAGACCAACACAAGAACCCCCATTGTACCAGGCACAGTATCAACCCATCTCATTTGAGGTCTTCCTATCCTGTGCTGTCCTTCCACCCTTCCAAGCCTAATGTCCTTCTCCAAGGACTGGTCTCTCCTGGCCATGTGCCCAAAGTATGTGAGGTGGAGCGTCAAAATCCTAGCCTCCTAGGAGAAGTTTGGTTTCAGCCTCTCCAAAATAGACCTATTTATTTTCTTGGCAGTCCATAGTAGGTTCAAGACTCTTCTCTAGCACCACAATTCAAAGACATTGATTCTTCTTCTGTCATCCTAAATCATTGTCCAGCACTCTGAAGCATATTAAGTAATTGCAAAGACCATGGCTGGGTTTTGGCACATCTTAGTTTCTAGACTGACATCGTTGTTTTTCAGTATTCTGGAGAGGTCCCTGACAGCAGATTTTTCCAGTGCAATTCATCTTTTGATTTTATGACTCCTCATGTCAAGAGTGTGATTGTGGCACCGAGCAAGCTGTAATTGTTAACAACTTCAATCTTTTCTACATCTATCATGATGCTGCCAATTGGCCTAGTGGTGAGAATCTTTGTCTTCTTGATGTTGAGCTTCAATCTATACTGAAGACTACAGACTTTGACCTTCTGCAGCAAGTACTTCAAGTCATCCTCAGTTTCAGCAAGCAGGGTTGTGTCATCTGCACAACATAGTTTGTTGATGAGTTCTTTCTCCAACCCTGATGCCACATTCCTCCTCATAAAGCCCAGCTTCCAAAATGTTCTGTTCTGCACATAGGTTGAAAAGGTATGGAGATAGTATGCATCCCTGATGCACTAAGCCTTTCCTGATTTTGAACCATGCAGTATTTCTCTGCTCTGTTTCTGATCCAAGTATAGGTTTCACATATGCACAATCAAGTGTTCTAGGATTCCCATTTTCCTCAAGGTTAGATACAATTTGTTGTGATTCACATGGTCAAGTACCTTTGCATAGTCAATGAAACACAGATATACATTCCTCTGGTATTCCCTGCTTTCAGCTAAGATCCATCTAACATTAGTTACAATATCCCTAGTACCACGACCCCTTCTAAACCCAGTCTGTACTTCCAGATGAATTGTGGGAGGATATCAGGGGTATCATCCAGGAAGAGTGCAAATGGTCATTGCAAAGACAAAAGAGGAAGAGAAGACCAAAATGGATGTCAGAAGAGACTCTGAAAATTGTGCTAAGGTAGAGACGCCAAAGCACAAGGAAGAATTCAAGATACTAAAGGGTTGATTAGAAGATTTCAAAAGGCAGCACGGGATGACAAAGTAAAATATTACAGTGAAATGTACAAGGAGCTGAAGTCAGAAAATCAAAAGGGCCAAACTCACTCAGCATTTCTTAAGCTCAAGGAACTGAAGAACAAATTCAAACCTCGAGTTGCTGTAATCAAGAATGCTTTAGGAAGAATATTAAATGATCCAGGAAATATTAAAAAAAGATGGAAAGAATATACTGAGTCACTGTATGGAAAGGAATTGACAGACACAGAAGAATTTAATGAAACAACATATGAGCAAGAGCCTATGGTGATGAAGGAAGAAGTTCAGGCTGCTTTGAAGGAAATGGCAAAAAATAAGCCCCAGGAATAGATGGTATACCAATTGACATATTTCAGCTAACAGATGCTGCCCTGGATGTGTGCACCAAGTTGTGCCAAGAAATCTGGAGAACAACTACTTGGCCAACTGACTGGAAGAGATCTATATTTGTTCCCATCCCAAAAGAGGGTTACCCAACAGAGTATGGAAACTATAGAACAATATCATTGATTTCACATGCAAGCAAGATTCTACTGAAGATTATCCAAAAACAACTGGAACAGTACATCAGCAGAGAACTGTCAGAACTCAAATATAGCTACTAGAAATCTGGAGGACAGCTACCTGGCCAACTGACTGGAAAAGAACGATATTTATACCCATTACAAAAGAAAGTAATCTGAGAGAGTATGGAAATTATCAAACAATTATCACTAATTTTACACACTAGCAAAATTCTGCTGAAGATTATCTAGAAATGACTGGAACAGTACATTGACAGAGTACTACCAGAAATGCAAGCTGTGTTTAGAAGACGTTGTGGCACTAGAGACATCTCCAATGTCAGATGGATCTTGGCTATGCAAAGGCATTTGACTGTGTGGATCATAACAAAGTGTGGTTGACTCTTAGAAGAATGGGAATCCCAGAACACTTGATTGTGCTAATGAGAAACCTATACTTGAACCAAGAGGCAGTCGTCAGAACAGTTCAAGGAAACACTGCATGGTTCAAAATTGGCAAGGGCATACTCCAGGGATGTGTCCTGTCTCCATACGTTTTCAACCTGTATGCAGAACAGATTATCCAGGAGGCTGGGCTCTATGAGGAGAAATGTAGGATCAAGATTCGTGGAAGATCTATCAACAATCTGCGTTATGCAAATGACATAACCCTGCTTGCTGAAACTGAGGAGGATGTGAAGCGCTTACTGCAGAGGGTCAAGGACTGCAGCATCTAATATGGATTGAGGCTCAATGTCAAGAAGACAAAGATTCTCACTACTGGACCAATTGGCACCATCAGGATGGATGGTGAAGAGATTGAGATTGTTCACAGCTTTAGTTTGCTTGGCTCCACAGTCAACACTCTTGGCACCAGTAGCCAGGAAATTAAAAGACGTATTGCCATGGGAAAGTCTGCTGTTAGGGACCTCTCCAAAGTACTGAAGAGCAATGGTGTCTCCCTGGAGACTAAGATGCGTCTGATACAGGCCATGGTCTTTGCAATCACTTGTGATGCATCAGAGAGTTGGGCAGTGACTAAGGAGGATAGAAGGAGAATTGATGCCTTTGAGCTGTGGTGCTGCAGAAGACTATTGAGGGTACCATTGGCTGCTAGGAAAACAAACAGATTCATCCTGGAAAGGGTTAAACCTCTATGGAGGCAAGGATTCTGAGACTCCATCTAACATACTTTGGACATGTTGTAAGAAGGAGAGGGACATCATGCTGGGGAGGGTGGAGGGACAGCACAGGAGGGGAAGGCCCTCTATGAGGTGGACTGATTCAATGACTGAGGTAATCGGGATGAGTGTGTCAGAGACAGTGCAATTGGCACAGGACAGGGCAGAATTTAGGGCTGTTGTACATAGGGTCAGTCTGAGTCACAAGAGACTCGACAGCACATAACAACAACAAACACATATTTGAGTTCATTTCTGCAGACATTGTACTTAATAATGATAATGGGTACAAAAGGGTCAGCATGACAATTCTTTCAATCAAATTTCCCTCCTCCCTTCAGGGGTTTAATGCGCATTTGTTGTTCTATCTGTTCTGCTTCCTGTTTAACTTTATCAGTAGCTCTTTTTTTTCCCCATTGCCACATTTTTTTTTTCATTGCCACATTTTTTGCGTAGTTGTCAATTTCCTGCCCTACCCTGACCACACGCTTACTGCTCATAGTACAAATCACCTTGGCAATGACAATGATTATAACTGATGCAAGAGTGGTCACCAAGAAGCCGCTCTCAGGACCCTTCTCTACAATTATACTCAGTATGTTCTTGTTAGTTGCCATCCAGTCAACTCAAACTCATGGTGACCTTAGAAAAGCAGAATGAAGCATCCAAGGCCCTGCAGCACCCATGCAGTCACCCACATTCTGTCCATCGTTGAGACCATCACTTCAGCTACAGCGTCAATCCGGCTGATGCAGGGGCTCCCGTGCCGTCACTGGCCCTCTGCTTTAGTGAAGACGATGCCTTTCTCTAGTAATTGATCTTTCCTAATGACATGTCCAAAGTAAGAGAGTCAGATAATGTTCTGTTGTAATCCATAAGGTTTTCATGGGCTCATTTTGGGAAGGTGATTTGTAAGCCCTTTCTTCTTCATCTTTTTCTGGAACTTCTGCTCTACCTTTTCCCTGTGGGTCACCCTGCTGATATTTGAAATACTGGTGTCAAAGCCTCAAGCATCCATATGCCCAAGGATGAAGCCCAGAAGGCAAGGGATGGTAGAACTGAAATATTTAAGGGAAGAGGCTCCCAATCTCACAGCAATATATCAGCCATGACAGTATGATAAATTGACAGAGAGGTCGTGACCAAGACAGGAACACAGAAGTGGTAAAGCTCTAAAACTCTTCATTTTTTCACCCAAAGGCCACTAATAACGTGACATGCCATTTGCATTCTAGACAAATCATATTCAAGTACACATTTTATTTCTTGAGAAGCCTCTGGTTTGCAGGTTTTGATGTTTTCCAACTATCACTTGAACTTCCATTAGGCAATTGGAGGAATTGATTACTGCATTTATTTCAGTATTTATTCCTGGTGTTGGCAACATGATGGGTCTAAATGATTGTTTGCTCCGTCATTGATTTCCAGCTCTTGCTCACCGTGTGTCCATTCTCATTAATCAATAACTAGATCTAGGTACCTAGGATGGATTTTTTTCAAATGACCTTTTAATGTCATTTTATTTTCTCAAAATGCCAGTTGGACAGTCAAGATAATCTCCCCCTAGAGTCTTTGGAGGCTGCTTTAAACTGAAATAACTACCACCACGGTTGGCTGAGCACTAAATGAAAAATAGCATTATATGTCAAATTAATATGTTATTGAAGAAAATGTGCAAACCTACAATGGCGTGTCTGCTGGTGTGTTAGCCACAAAGCCACACAGTGCTGACTGAAAGGCCAGAGCCCCACGTGGCCAGCTGTCAGGGTGCTGGAATGCAGGAGAGCAAGGAAAAGAATAACAGTTACTAGCTCTCTAGTCATCAAAAGAAGCAGACCAACGCTGAGAGAGAGCAGGGCTGAGGACATTTTAAAACGGATTCTTTTTGTGTGTGTGACAACTAGTGGTTGGGATACAGTGGGTGGCAAACTATTATCAATAATAGCTGTAGACTTAAGAAAAAAATAAGAAACTGAAAAATGCTGATAGGGAAAATGTTCATGATAACATAGCAATTTGACAAAAGTTGGTTATGAAACCAAATGTACATTATTACCCAATTTTTAAAAACATGTGTGGGAGATCACACATGTGAGTTAGTGCCAGGGTTATTAAGACTAATTTTGCATTAGAATGTCCTGGATTTTTTTTTTGTATGCATACTTAGGTTTATTGCTGCATTATTCATAATAGTGAAGAGATGGAAGCAACCCAACCATTCATCAACAAGGTGGATAGAAAAATATATTCACACAATGGATTATCATGCAGCACTGGAAATCAATGAATTTGTAAAACACTATGCACTGTGTGTGAGCCTGAAAGGCATTATACCGAGTGAAATATCTCAGTCACAAAAGGATAAATACTGCATAACACCACTGCTACAAAATAGGACAGACATGGGGCTTCAGGGTGGGAGGAGAAAGGAAGAATGGATATATACTTAACATTGCACTGGAACAGATGAGAAAAAGGACTAATTGAAAGGAACATAAGATTAGGCATTATTTGTATGACAACAATCTGAAACAAGAAGTGCATTATAAAGTGGACTAAGGAAGGGGGGAGGGAGGAGAAGGGAAGAAAATGTTCAACAAAGACTGAACAAAACCCCAAAATAGTAATTAAAAAAAAAATAAAGTTATAGGAAGAATACAGAAGAGCATGGATTTAACTTTAAAGATTAAGGTGTGCCTGACCTAAGCCATAGTATTTTCATTTGT
This sequence comes from Elephantulus edwardii, assembly GCF_000299155.1. NCBI lineage: Eukaryota > Metazoa > Chordata > Mammalia > Macroscelidea > Macroscelididae > Elephantulus > Elephantulus edwardii. The sequence goes on from NW_006399818.1 coordinate 420,195, forward strand.
TTTATATACATATGTGTGAAAGTTACACCATTACTAAGGAAGACTGAAAGAAAGAAAATTGATGTCTTTCAATTTTGGTATTGATGAAGAACCCTGGCTATAAACTTGACTGCTGAAAGTACACAGCAAATTTATCTTGAAGTGCCCCCAGATTGCTCCTTCATAAACAAGGTTGGTGAAACTTCATTTCATACAATTTGGACATCCAGGAAGGATCAGTCTCTGGAAAAAGAGATCAAGCTCAGAAAAGTAGAGGGTTGATGAAAAACATGAAGACCCTCAAAGAAACAGGTTGGCACAGCAAGTGCAGTAGGCTTAATGAAGCAGAGGACGGACTGAGGGTCGGCACGGCATCTGGCAAGGTTTCTTCTGTTGTACACATGGTTGATAAGAGTCATCTGACTAGATGGCTCCTACGCAACTGCACTGTTGGCCTAGTGGCTAGGATTGCAGAATGTCCTGGATTTAAAATTTAAAAAATAAATAAATACACACTAGCAGATATCTTTTAGCCCTACCCATAATGTTGTAATTGTTGTTGTTGTTAGGTGTCGTCGAGTCATAGACAACTCATAGCGATCCTATGAACGAAAGACCTGAGCACTGTTCATATAGTTTCTGGAGGCAAGTCATTTTGGAAGTGGATGCCACTCCTGCTTCCAAGCTTGTTTTAATCGGAAAGCTCTACCAAACACTGTCCACCACGGGTGACCATTATCACATTTCACACATCAGTGTCACAGTGTTTAGCATCACAGAAGCCACGAGTTACCTCTCTGTACAGCAATGCACAGACCAGTGCTATACCACCTAGAAGAATGTCTGATGATAAAACAATTTGAACCTGGCCTGAGGGCCGCAGATTAAAATCACCCACTTTGGACTTGGTAGCATAACATTCTGTCCACTAGGCCAATGTAGCTCTCTCTATGTTGTCGTTATTGTAGTTTGGTGCCATCGACTCACAGTGACCCTATGAACGAAAGGCTTGAGTACTGTCCTACTTCCAGTTTATTAGACCTGGGTTGTGGTCGAAAGCATCTGTTGTTTTTAAAAGCTTTCTAGATAGTTCTGATGCACTGTACGTATCAAAAATCACTAAGACACAGAGGAAAAAAGGCCAGAAGTCGTTTTATAGAGTTATTTCTCAAATAGGAAACAGTAGTGGTTTAATGGTACAATTCTCACCCTCCATGCAGAGACCTGGGATAGTTCCCCACCAGAAGCACCTCATGTGCAGCCCCCATCAATCTGCCAGTGAAGACTTAGGTGTGGTTCTGGTGCTGAGCAGATTTCAGCAGAGTTTCCAGACAAAGGTGAATTAGGAAAAATGGCCAGGTGACCAACTTCTGAATAGCAGCCAATGACATTCAAAGGCTCACAGTGGTCAGATAAGCAAACAACTGTGAACATGGTATAGGATAAAGCAGCATCTTCTGTTGTTTTTCCTTTCTTTTTTCAAAATCTACCTCAGGAACAGGTTTGAGGCATTGAACATGAGTGACCGAAGAAGATCAAGTGAGCTGTGGCAAGGCATCAAGGATAGTTTACAAGAAGAAAACAAAAGATCATTACAAAGACTTAGAATGAAGAAAAGACCAAAATAGAAGCCAGAGGAGACTTTGAAATTTGCACTTGAATGCCAAGAAGCCAAAGCTAAGACAAGAAATGATGCAGTAAAAGAGGTAACAGAACATTTAAGAAAACAGCTTGAGAAGACAAAGCAAAGTATTATAACAAAATGTGCAAAGAGCTGAAGTCAGAAATTCCAAAGGGAAAAGCCTGGAATTTCTAAAACTGAGAGAAAACAACTCAAGCCTTGAGTTGCAATAGTGAAAGATGTTATGGACAAAATCTTGACTAATTCCAGAAAACATCAAAATAATATGGAAAGAATAGACAGTCACTCTACCAAAAAGGATTGGCTGGCAAAGAATCATTTAGGAAGTAGAATAGTCTCAAGAACCAACGGTTATGAACAAAGTTCAATACAGCCCTAGACATGCTCACCAGCTTGTGTTGAGAAATCTGGAAGACAGCTACCTAGCCAACTCACTGGAAGAGATTCATATTTATTCCCATTACCAAGAAAGGTGATAAAACAAAATGTGGAAATTATCAAACACTATAATTTGGATCACACACAATCAATGGGTTGCTGATGATTATACAAAAATGGCTAGAACAGTGCATAAACAAAATACTGCCAGGGAAGGGGGGCTGGAAATCTAGATTTTTAAGAGGCCATGACACTAGGGTTATCACACTGATATGAGATGGATTTGGACTGAAAGGAGAGATTACCAAAATGATCTGCTCATGTTTTATGGACCACGCAAAGGCATTTGACCATGTAGATCACTACAAATTACATCTAACTTTGAGAAGAACAGGAATCCCAGGAAACACAATTGTGATCAAGTAAAACCAGGCCTAGATCAAGAGGTTATCCAAACAAAGCAAGGAAACACTACACAGTTACAATCAGGAAAGGAGCGCATCAGGGATGTACCTTTTTATCATATATTTTCAATCAATATGCTGAGAGATCACTCAAGAAGCTGGACTTTAGGAAGAGTGTAGCAAAGGAGAGAGATTCATCAACAATCTGCATTATGCAGATGACACAGGCTTGCTCACTCAAAGTGATGAGACCTTGAAGCACTTGCAGAAGATCAAAGATAATAAGGACTGCATCTCAACAGCCCGAAAGCAATAGTCCTCACCTCTGGGCCAATCGGCAGCATCATGATAGATGGAGAAAGGATTGAAGTTGTTAACAATTTTATCTTCCATCCACAATCAACACCCATGGCACCAGCAATCTAGAACTCAAAAGACAAATTGCATTGGGAAAAACTGCTGTCAGAGACCTCTCCAAAGTTCTAAAGATCAACAGTGTCAGTTTAAAGACTAAAGTTCATCTGATCTAAGCCATGGTATTTTCAATTGCTTCCTATGCTTCTGAAATCTGGACAGTGATGAAGGGTGACAGAAGAATCATTAAAGCTTTTGTGATGCTAGAGAATACCAATAGATATCCCATAGAAAACATAAAGAAGACAAATATGTCTGTCCTGGACAGAGTGAATGCAGGGTGCTCCATGGAGGCAACAATGGTGAAACTGTGTCAGGAGGGGCTAATCCTTGCAGAAGGACATTATTCTTGGAAAGGTAGAGGGTCAATGCAAAAGAAAAAGACCCTTAATGAGATGGATTCACACAGTGACTGTAGCAATGGGGTTAAGTGTGTCCAAGTTGGTGAGGTTAACACAGTATAGGGCGAGGTTCAGAGTCATTGCTCATAGGGTTGTTATGAGTCATTGTTGACTTAACTACATATAGCAACATTCTGTTGTTCATAAGGTCACCATGAATGGAGTTCAATTCAGCAGCAACTGACAACAACACTTTTTTTTATTCAGTCTTCTATTTAGTACAAGGGAAAAACAGGGCTACAGGAAGATCACTGTTGAGTCAGCCGGATGTAGCAGTCACCGTGTCAATCCACCTGGTTGAGGATATTCCTATCCTTTGCTGACCCTCCACCCTTCCCAACATCATGTCCCTCTCTAAGAAATAGCACCTCATAGCAATATGTCCAAAGTATGTGAGGCGAAGCCTTATCATTCTTGCCTCCAAAGAGCACTCCGGCTGCACCCTCTCCAAGACATTCTATTCATTCTCTTAGCCATCCATAGGATGTTCAGTGCTCTTTTCCAACAACACAGGTCAAAGGCATCTATTCTTTTTCTGTCATCCTTATTCAATGTCCAGATCTCAGATGTATAGCTTATAATCGGAAAGACTATAGCCTGAATCAGATGCACCTTAGTCTTCCAACTCACATCACTACTCCTCAATAATTTGGAAAGGTCCCTAACACAGATTTTCCCAGTGCAATGTGTCTCCTTTTTTCCTTACTGCTTGTACCAAGACTTTAAATTGTGGAACCAAGCAAGATAAAGCTGTTGACAGTTTCAGTCTCCTCTGCATGCATCATGATAATGCCTATTGGTTCAGTGGTAAGAATCTTTGTTTCCTTGATATTGAGACACAATCTATACTGAAGGCTGCATTCCTTGATCTTCTGCAAAAAGTGCTTCAAGTCCTCCTCACTTTAAGCAAGTAAGGTTGTGTCATCTGCCTAACACAGGTTATTGATGAATCTCCCTCTACTAATAATGCCACATCCCTCTTTATAAAGTCCAGCTTCTCAGATAATATGCTTAGCATATAGATTTAACATGTATGGAGATAGAATACATCCCTGACACATTCATTTCCCAATTCCAAACCATGTGGTGCTCCCCTGCTTTGTTCACACAACAGCCTCCTTCGGTTATAGATTTCTCATGAGCAGAATCAATTGCTCTGGGATTCCCATTCTTCTCAATGTCAGCCATGACTTGTCATGATTCACACAGTCAAATGCCTTTGCATAGTCAATAAAGCACAAATAGACATTCTTCTGGTAGTCCTTACTTTCAGCCAGGATTCATCTGACATCAGCAATGATATCCCTAGTGTCACGGCCTCTTCTACATCCCACTTGAACTTCTGGCAATTCCCTATCTATGTACTGTTCCAATCATTTTTTTAATGATCTTCAGCAGTATTTTTCCTTGCATGTCATATCAATGATATTGTTTGATAATTGCCACATTCAGTTAGATAGTCTTTCTTGGGAATAGGAACAAATATGGACCTCTTCCAAAACATTGGCCAGACAGCCACCCTCCAAATTTCCTGGCTTAGACGGGTCAGTGCATCCAAGGCATCTTAGACTGGTGAATGCATCTATTAACTGAAACAAGTCAATTGGTATCCCGTCAATTCCTAGGGACTTATTTTTTGACAATGCCTTCAATGCAGCTTCCACTTCCAATTTTATTACCATTGGCTCCTGTTAATATGGTACTTCCTGAAATTTTGCAGTGTCAATCAATTCTTTCTGGTTCTGTGACTCTGTGTATTTCCAATATAAAATGAAAATAAATTTAAAATAACAACAACAAAACCCAAACTAGAACAGTACACTGACAGAAAACTTCCAGAAGTTCAAGCTGGGTTTAGAAGAGGGCATGGCACCACAGATATCATTGCTAATGCCAGATATATCTTGGATAAAAGGAAAGAAAACTAGAAGAATGTCTATTTGTGTTTTATCAACTAGGCAAAGCATTTGACTGTGTGGATCATTATAAATATGACTAACATTGAAAAAAAAATGAAGATCCCAGAACACTTACTGTACTCGCATAAAACCTATACCTAGTCCAAGAATCTGAACAGAGCAAGGGAAACTTCGTGGTTTAAATTTAGGAAAGTGTACATCAGGTTTGCACCTTTTCACCATATTTGTTCAATCTGTACACTGAGCAAATCATTTGAGAAGCTGAACTCTATGAAGAAGAATGCCATTGGAGTTGGAAGAAGATGTAACAGCCTGCATCATGCAGATGACACAATCTTGCTTGCTAAAAGAGGGACTTGAAACATTTACTGCAGAGGATCAAAGACTATAGCCTTCAGTGTGGATTGCATCCAACATCAGGAAGACAAATACCCTCATGGATACACTGACAGGCAACATTATGATAGATAGAGAAAGGATTGAAATTTTCAATTATCTCATCTTACTTGGACCCACAATCAACATCCTTGATATCACCAGTCAGGAGATCAGGTCATGTATTGTATTGGGCAAGTCCACTGTCAGAATTCTTACTAAATTATTGAGGACCAATGTGAGTTGAAGATGAAGGTATACTTGGATCAGGCCATGGTCTTTTGAATCACTTGCTATGCCTCTGGAAGCTGGACAGTAAATAAGGATGACAGGAAAAGTGGATTCCTTTGAATTGTAGTGTTGGAGAAGAGCACTAGAATATCCCACATCATTATTAGGGGCCATTAAGTTGAGTATAACTCATAGTGACCCTATGAACAATTGATCTGAACACTGTCCTATCTCGTGCCATCCTTACAATCTACAACATACTGAGGCCCATTGCCACATTACCATTGCCCATTCCCATGTCAACTCATCCGGTTGAGGGTCTTCCTCTCTTTCGCCTCCCCTCTATCTTCCAAAGCATAATATCATTCTCCAAGGACTAGCCCCTACTAGTAGCATGCTCAAAGTATGAGATAAGGTCTCATCATCTTTGCCTCCAAGAAGCACTCTGGCTGCACCTTCTCCAAGCCATACCTGTTTGTTCTCTTGGCCATCCATGTGATGTTCAGTACTCTTCTCCAATCACAGTTCAAAGGCATCAATTCTTCTGTCATCCTTAGTCATTTCTCAGCTCTCAGCAGCATAGTTAAGTGACTGAAAAGGCCATGGCCTGCAAAGTATCCCATTAACTGTATATTTTGTTGAGTGCAAAAAACCCTAACATTTATGTCTTAGAAAAGGTGCAATCTGAGTGCTCCATGGAGGCAAGGATAGCCAAACTTCTTCTCATATTTTGGGTATGCTGCAAGATGAGGCTATTCCTTGGAAAGGGATATCATGCTTGAAAATGTGGAGGGTCAGCAAAATAGAGGAAGATCCTCATTGAGAAGGATTGGCACAATGATTGCAGCAATGGTCTTAAGAGTGTCAATGATAATAAGAATGGCAGAGGCTAAGACAGGGTTCAGATCTGTTTCTCATAGGGTTGCTATGAATGTACTCAACTCAGTGGAAGCTAACAACAACAAAATTTATTGCTTCCTGAATACCAGGTAATTTTATTAATTATATAATTTAATTTTTACAAGAGTGATGTAATCTGTAGACAGTTGCCTTGCTAATCTGAAGGTTATTCCTCTTTGTTGGTTTGAATTCACCAGCTGCTCCACAGGAGAAAGACAAGGCATCACCTCCCATGTGATTTACAGCATTGGAAACCCAGTCAAGGGTCAGCTATGAGTTGGTTTCAACTCTATGGCAATGAGTTGAGTTTCAGTGGTAATATGTTGTTGTTGTTGTTGTTGTTGTTGTTAAGTGCCATTGAGTAGACTATGACTCACTGCCTTATCCTGCACTATCCTCATGATCACTAACATGCTCAAGTTCATTGTTACAATCACCATGTCAACTCATCTTGTTAAGGGTCATCCCCTCTTTCTCTGACCCTCCACATTTCTCAGCATGATGCCATGAGTTATGACACAGAAGGTCATATTTCAGTCATTTTACAGTCAAGGAAATTAAACATCCATGAGGTTCTAACTCAAACTAAAGAATGAGAGACACATGTGAACTCAGGGACTTGAAACCTCAAACAACTACTGTCAAGTAGATTGATTCATGGTGACCTCAGGTGTGTCAAAGTAGAACTGGGCTCCACCGGATTTTCAATAGCTAATCCTTCAAAAGAAAAGCACTAGACTTTTCTTCTGAGATGCTTTTGGGTGACTTGAATCACTAACCTTTTGGCTAATAGAGTTCTGCAGTCACTTCCAAGAGTGAAGGTAAGAGTCTGAGGCTTAATAAGTCATTCAACTTCATTCAAGTTAAAAAGGGATAAGAAAGCTATTCCTGCTGAGAGAAGGTCTGTAGAATCCAGCTTTTCCCCATCACACCATCAGAGGTCCTTGCGTCTGGGGCTTTACTTGTGCCCACTTTGAGCTGTGGGAGGTTTCCTTTCTTCCTTCCCTTTATTGTCCTGTTCCTCCCAGATACCTCCAAGAGTTTGCTATTTGGGTGGAAGGAAAAGCTCTGTCGTTGTGCAAATGAGAAAGAACAAAAATGAAAGAAGAAATGGAACACTACAGGATACTGGCTGGCTGTTAAGGCTGTCATAAATAATCCTTTTTAAAAAAATCCTTTTTTTTCCCTTTTTTTGCTTTGTCATATAGTCTCTATGTCATTTCTCCCCCCTTTCTAAAATTTTTATTATTAATTTTAATGAAAATTTACAGAGACTTTGGATTTCCATTCATTCATTGTCGCACTTTTCTCCCTGCCCATCCGCTCCCCCCCACCCATAGTTCGCTCTTCTGTTTGAAAACGAAAAGAAAAATTATTTCATTTTTATATAATCCCTCCCCCCAAGTCCACTCCACTATACAGCCTTCATTTTGGACTCATGTCATGACAATAATACCTAATCACATATCCCTTTTAAACAATTCTCTCCCTCATCTGTTTCAATGCAGTATACATTATTTATCCCATCTTTCTCAGTCTCCCCCCCAACCCTGAAGTCAGTCTTGTTTTACAACAGTGGTATTATGCAGTATTTGTCCTTTTATGTCTGATATATTTCACTCAGCATAATATCCTCAAGCGTCACCCATGTTGAATAATATTTCATGAGTTCCTTGTAAAAAAATCCTTTTTTTTTTAAATGGAAATTGAGAGTGAAGTTCTACGTAGTGCCCAAATCATTGCACCTGAGGATGTGGATGTGAAATGCTACAGGGTTTCCCTGTGGAGAGAAGACAGAGCTCCCTTCCAGATTATTCCCCCATTTCACATACGGTGTTGCCAAGTCAATAAAGGATTTCCTGAAAGAATAAAGAGTGAATGGATGTCTAGCTTGAGACAGAAGTATTTGCTAGTCCAGAAGTGTTCTGTGGATTTAAAGCTTTATCAAAATCACCACGTATTTAAAATCATTCTCTTTCATGGTAGGGTTGACAGATTATAAATAAAGGCCACCCAGTGAAATCTGATCCTCCGCTAAGTAATATTTTACATAAGTATGTCCCAAATATTGCATAGGACAGACATACTTCAACTACAATATTTTTCATTGTTTATCTAAGATTCTAATTTCACTGGGCATCTTTTATTTTTATTTTCCTAAAGCTGGCAGTCTTATTTAATGAGAAATAGCATTTTCTTTTTCTCCATGGAGATTGTTTTCCCTTTTTAGTGCCACCAGCTCAATGATTTGGAGAAGCATAAACCAGAAAATTAATCCCAGCCCTTTTTGTGCCAAACACCCACACAGCTAACTTCTTTGGTGTCAATAAGCATTATACACTCCAAAGGCACAGTCACTCACACACACCACACACATGCATGCACATAAGCACATACACGTTTACCTGCTTTTATACAAATTCACACCCACTGAGTACAAATGGATGTCAGTTTCTCCTGACGTGCTAAAATTCAGAAGCCTTTCTTTGGATTCTCGTGGTTTTCTAAAAGATGTGATTTTACTTCTGGTCACTTCTTGCCTGTTCAGGAAAAAATCTCAGCTCCAGCTTCTTCTGAATGCCCAGCTATGCTGACACAGCCTTCCATAGTGAACACTGGTAAGAAGACTGTATTGTAAGAAAATTTGGATTTTTTTCCCCTTCCTTGTCATTGCCTACCATTGCCTGTTTACACGTAAAAGGGATAACAACTGTCTTGGGGTCCAGTGGAAAATGTGTCTTAATAAAAAGGAAAACTGAAAGTTGTAAATTTAAAATATGAGCTTCACAGCAAAAAACACTTGAAAATGAGAGAGAAGGCAAAATTGTAAACCATTCTCAAGAATGGTCATTTCATTAATAATTCCTGTAGTCAGGGTATTTAAATTATGAGCTGGACAAGTTACTTAAATGTCTGTAAAGTGAAACAGTGCCTACCTTATATGCTGTTGCTTGTTGTTGTGTACCACTGAGTCGGAACCAACCCGTAGCTGGCCCTCTGGAGGGTTTGCAAGGCAGTTAATTATGCGGGAGGAGATTGCCCATCCTTCTACTGTGGAGAAGCTGGCAGATTCAAATGACATTGGGATTGCAGTACAGATTCTTAACACTAGGCCACCAGAGCGCCCTACCTTATAGGTTGTTGTGCTAATTAATAAGTAGATATTAAAAAGATATATAAAATAGTATTTAACACATAGCCTTTGTTTTCAAAATTATCTCCTATTTGCCAGGTGCAGGAGTGGCCTTTGTGCCAAAACAAGGCTGTGAGACTGTGGACATGAGAAAATTGAGGCTCAGAGAAATTAAGAGAATTAACCGAGATCATGCAGCAAAGTCAATGTTCAAGCACCGAACTCAGTATGAAGCCATCATTTCTTGAAATCTCCTGTGCTAAGAAAATAAAAAATAAAGGTTGCATGTGCAGGTGGGATGGAAGTTTGTGAAGAGAAAGGACACCTAGGTTCAATGATTTGGTGAGATGGGGACTCACCAGGAGAGGTTTGAACTGGTGTGTTCAGTGGAGAATACAGAACACGTTGCTCTGGTTATATGCTTCACCTTAGCATCTGCCAGCCAGACTGAAAACACAAACAAAATACACAAACTCATTGCAAATGTGTCAGAATCAACTTATAATTGGCCATCCATTGTGTCCCTAAAATTGTACATATCACAGGAGGAGACTGTCCATCTTTTTTCTGCAGACCCCAGGTGGACAAGGCCACCAGAGCAGTCTTATGTCCTCTCCAAGCATACACCCAGGAGGTGAAAAGTCCTGATTCTGGACCCTGCCATTATGAGCATATAAGGGCTCATTCACCTCCCTCGATGAGAGGGGCTGACACAGTGGCTTGAACATGGTAGAGTTCATTAGGACAGTGCAAGACAATGCCTTCCACCCTCTTCTCTATTTAAGCCCTTGATCATTTCATATAACTCCTTTAATATCACCTACAGAATATTGTTAAGGGAGTGTATCAGGATTGTATTCTCTCACCATACCTATTCTATTCGTATGCTGAGCAAATTATCTGAGAAGCTGGACTCTATGAAGAGGAGTGTAGAATCAGGATTGGAGGTAGACTTATCAATAACCTGTGTGATGCAGATGAAACAATCTTAATCTTGCTTGCTGAAAGTGAGGAGCACTTGAAACACTTGTTCAAGCAGAAGATCAAGGAATACAGCCTTCAGTATGGATTGCATCTCAATGTCAAGAAAACAAAAATTCTTACCATTGGACCAATAGGCAACATCCTGATGGATGGAGAAGAGACTGAAACTGTCAACAATTTCATCTTACTTGGATCCACAATTAACACCCTTGGAAACAGCAGTCAGGAAATAAGAAGACTCATTGCTCTGGGCAAGTCTGTGGTTAAGAATGTCTCCAAACTACTGAGGAGAAGTGATGCCAGTTTGAGGACTAAGGTGCATCTAATTCAGGCCATGGTCTTTCCAATCACTTTCTGTGCTTCTGAGAACTGGACAATGAATAAGAATGTCAGAAGAATTGATGCTTTTGAGCTGTGGTGTTGGAGCACTGAACATCCCTTGGATGGCAAAAAGAACAAACAAATATATCTTGGAGAGGGTGCAGTCAAGAGTGCTCTTTGGAGGTAAGAATGATGAGGCTTTGCCTCACATACTTTAGGCATATTGCTAGGAAGGGCTATTTCTTGGAGAGGGACATGATGCTCCGAAGTGTGGAAGGTTGTCAAAGGAGAGGAAGACCTTCAACCAGGTGAATCGACATGGTGACTGTTGCAATGGGCTCTAGTGTGTCAGAAAGTGTGACAATGACATAGGATAGGACAAAGTTCAGATCTGTTGTTAATAGGGTTTCTATGAGCCATACTCAACTCAATGGAACCTAACAACAACAGAATATTGTCTCCAATAGTTTTTTCTCCAGCCCAAACCTCTCCCCTGGAGTCAGACTCACAACTTGCTACCCTGCACCTCCACATGAACATCAGAAAAATATTTCAGTCTTAACTTCACTATGATTTTACCCAAACAACCCCCTTTACCTCCAGTGACCTCCGTTCTTCTGCCTGTGTCAACCTAATGACTGAGAAGCATTCTTCATTCTTTCTTATCTAATTCTCAGCTCATCCTGCTCTTTGTTTCTTCAAAATACTTCCATAACCAAATCACCTCCCAGCACCTCTAACAGCCCCCATCCTGGTCCTGCCATCTCACCTTACCGGATTCTGGTAGCAGATTCAATTTGTCTTTGACTCCAGCCTGTCTTCACATGGCAGGCAGAGAATGGATAAAATATAACTCACACCATCACTTGTCTGCTCAAATCCTTCCAAAGGCTCCCATCTCAGAAGAAGAGCAGAGTCCTGCAATGATATGGAGCCCTCCCCTCAGTTGAGACTCCTACACTGTCTCAGTTCCACTCAGGAAGGTCTCCATGTCAGCCCTCAGAAGAGCTGAGCGAGCTTCCGCTGTACCTGGCCTTGACCCTTGCTCTTCTTTTTGCTGAACACACGACACCAAATATTCTTGTCCTTCACTCCAGAATGTCCTTCTATCTCTGCTCAAGTGTCACCTTCTCAAAGAGGAACTCCCCTGTCCACCTGCATAATGCAGTAACACCCAGCTTTTGGACAGACACTACTTCTCCCTAATCTGGCTGGTTTTCTTCACAGTACTTATCATTTAATACTACCTGACATGACCCAGCCATTTAGTTGTTAACCCTCCCTACCTCTGAGAGATCCATGTAGGTAGTGGTTTGTATTCTATTGACTGTTGAATTCTCAAGGCCTAGACAAACAGCTATACACAGTAGGGGCTCCATAAATATTTAGGAGGCAAACAGATGGAAAATAAAAACCAAATCAAACAACAAACCTTCTGCTGACAGGTCAATTCCAACTCATAGCAGCCTCTATTAGGTTTCTGAGGCTGTAAATCTTTAGGGGAGGATACTGCCCTTCTACGTGTCCTGGAACAGTTGGTGGATTCGAACTGCTGATCTTTCTGCTAGCAGAGCAACATAAAAATACCATACTCGAACTCCTTAGTGGTTGGAAAGAGACTTACAAACATTCGTGTCACACTGAATAAAATGCTCCCCCTTACCACTTCCATTTCCCTACCCTAAAATCAAGTCCTCTGGAAAATTCTCCCAGTCTGCTCACCTTCTTTATTTTGGGGATCAAAACTCCAGGATGGTTCCAAACACAGACTTTTTCTGGCTGGCTGGCCCTCGCGTGTGCTTCTCAGCACACTCTGATTTTGTCAGAAAAGGCTTGAGAGCAAAATTGCACTGCAAACGTTATAAACATGTATGCCTTGTCTCTGACTTCTCACGTGCTCCTGAAATGCGTTGGTGATGTTGTTATTCTAAATTCTCTCAACCAGGCAGCAAATGAGAACCTCATCGCTCAAGAAAAGAAGAAAACAAATTAATCCCTCCTGACACCCACTTCCATGGAAACTCCACACAAGGTTCACAAGGCTATACTAGCTACACTTTGAACTTTTATCCTCTCTTTCAGAGGATTGTGTTTGTAGACACACGCTGAGAGAGGAGAAAGCCATCTGAATGGACTGTTTTCCAAAGCACACATTAATTCTCTTCAGCAATGTCTAAACAGTGATTTATATGAGGGGAGTTTACCTTTTAGACTCTTTGCCACATCTAGTAGGGGCCTTCCATGCAGCCCAAATATTCAGCTTTCCTGCTGCAAAAGCCCCTTCACTTCTAAAATAAGCAAAGCTCTTAGAAAAACAGCCCCCCAACTGCATAGTTGTAATGTGTGAGGCTATTAACAAAAGGTCAGAAGTTCAGATCCACGAGTTACTCCCTGGCAGAAAGATGAGCAATCTCCTTCTGTGAAGATTTACAGCTTTTAAAACCCAATAGAGAGTCGGGGGCAAAATAGATTTCAGGTTTTTGGCAGTGGGTTTAGTTTTTTGGTTGTTAGAGAAAAGCCATTTGCTCTCCAGCTGGCCCTAACCCAGGAAGCCTCTAGTGGTGCAAATCATTATTGCACTTAACTGCTAAAAGGTTGAAAGGTTCAAGTCCATGCAAATGCCTCTGAATAAAGTCCTGGCAATCTAGTTACAAACAATCAACCATGAAAAACTCTAAGGAACATATATATTCCACCGACATAACACACATGGGGTCACCAGGAGTTAGAACTGACTTTATGGTAACTAGTTTCCTTTTATTAGAAAAGGCTTGCTAACTTGAGTGGGAGATATTCATTGATCCTCTGACTTCTGAAGCATCCTCTGACCACTTGCACATGGCCTACAGAACTCCAAAATGATCCTTACCCATTCCAAGTGATAAATGTGACAAGAGTCAGCTATATTTAGGCATAACAAATGATGGAAGTCAATCTAGTCATTAACTGTGTTAATAAACCTTCTCCAAAAATAGTAGCAAAACTGTCAGTAACACCAAAGTGTCTATTAGTGGGTTCTAGTTTCAAGGATATATCGGCCTCATAAACAAGATGATGCCTCATTGAAGGTGCTTGAGCTTTGTGGGTTTCCGTAAGGTCCGTGGTTCAAAGCCACCAGCAACGCTGTGGAAGAAAAAATCTGGCAATCTGTTCGTATAAATACTACATCTTAGAAAATTGCACAGGAAAGTTCTACTCTGTCATTTAAGGTTGAGAATCAGCTCAATGTCACACAAAAATAATAGATACATTTTACTTGTTATCAATTTCAAGGTATGTAGTTACTGGGAGCTCTGGGATTTAGTGGTAAAGAATTGCACTGCCAAGTCAAAGACACACGGTTCGCATCCACTAGCTTCTCTGAGGAAGAGGAGCAATCTCCTCCTCTGCAATTTACTGCCTCTGAAAATGCACTGTAGGATCAGCTATGTGTCAGTTCTGACTCAACAATATACTACAATAATCATTATCTGAAATAAAACTAAGAAAATAATGTCATCAATTAAATTATAGCAAGCCTTTGATCACAAGGTGTGTCCTGATCAGAGAGGTGTATTGTAAAACATCATACATCTTAAGAGTTGTGTATGTGAGTGTGCACACACAAAAGAAGAAAAAGAAAACATTTTTTCAAAATCATATAATTGGTTTGGGGACATTTTAATATTTTTGCCATTTCTAAGATTAAGGAAAATAGCTATAGGTTGTGGAAAAAATCTACATAAGGAATATTAAAAGCATTTTGAAAATTATCAACTGTTTTTGTTGTGATGTGCCATGAAGTCACCTGTAACCCACAGCAATCCTATATACAATAGCTCTGAACCCTGCTCTATCCTGAGTCAATCTCACCATCTCTGACACACCCACTCCTCTTACTCCAGTCATTGAGTCAATCCATCTCATCAAGGGGCTTCCCCTCCTGCGCTGTCCCTCCTCCCTCCCAAGCATAATGTCCCTCTTCAAGGACTGGTCCCTCCTTGCAACATGCCCAAAGTATGTCAGACAAGGCTTCAGAATCCTTGCCTCCAAGGAGCAGCCTGGTTTCACCCTCTCCAATATGAACCTGTTTGTTCTCTTACCAACTAGATGAGGTTATTTCTGACTTTGACTCTAGTGATTTCTTGACGTGAAAATGAAGTATGTAATTGTTCTTCTTGCAAAAGGTCTACCCTGCTGTTGGCACTGCTGCCTCAGCAGAATACACATGACAGATTAAGTGGGAAAAACGGCTTCCTTCTAAGGCTTGGCACTCACTGGCATGCTCATTCCCCGTCCTGTAACCTCACACAAACTTCTCTTGGCATGAGTCATTTTCTGAATTCATTACTCATTTCTTCTCTGTAAAGCAAGAGAGCAGAACTAGATTGATTTCTAAGAACACTTTCAATTTCAACATTCATCGATATACAAATTCTACTTTGACTTAGAAGGGGGGAAATCAGGTTCAACTGGCAAATATATATTGAGCACTTTGTAATAAACATATATTGTTCAACTGGCAAATATATATTGTGCACTTAACTGAGCACAATATACATGCAAGGCGTGTGCTAACTGCTTGCATGTTAATATTCCATTTAATATTAGAAGCAGCTCTGTGAGGGTGTTACCATTTTTAAGTACCATCAAGTCGAGTACAACTCATAACGACCCCAGTAACAGCAGATCTGAACTCTCTCCTGTTCTGTGCCATCCTCACATCTCCGACACATTCTAATCCATTGCCACAGACATTGCATCAATCCATCTCACTGAGGCTCTCCTCCTCCTTCACTGACCCTCCACCTTTCTAAGCATGATGTCCTTTCTGTAGAAATAGCCTCTCCTAACAATATGTCCAAAATATGTGATATGAAGCTTCACCAACTGCCTCCAAAGAACAAACTGGCTACACTTGTTCCAGCACATCTTTATTTGTTCTTTTGGTAGTCTGTAGGATATATTCCGCACTCTTCTCCAACATCTAACTTAAATGCATAGATTCTTCTGTCATCCTTATTCATTATCCAGCTCTCAGATGCATAGCAGGTTATTGAAAAGACTATAGCTTGAATCAGATAAACCTTCATCTTTCAGCTGACATCATTGCTCTTCAGGACTTTGGAGAGATTCCTGACATTGACTTTCCCAATGCTATATATCTCCCAATCTCCTGACTGCTGGTACCAGAGTGTTGACTGTGAATCCAAGCAAGATGAAAAATTGTAGATCATTTGAATCTTTTCTCCATCTGTCATGATGTTGCCAATGGTCCAATTGTGAGGATTTTTTTTTCTTCATATTATTGAGATGTAATCCATATTGAAGGTTGCAGTCCTTGATCTCTGCAGCAAGCACTTCGGGTCCTCTTCACTTTCAGCAAGGAAGGATGTGTAAATCTGCATAATGCAGGTTGTTGATGAGCCTTCTACCACTCTTGATGCCACATTCTTCTTTCTAAAGTCCAGCTTCTCAGATGGTTTGCTCAGCATACAGACTGACTAGATATGGAGAGAGGATACGATCCTGATGCACACATTTTCTGATTTTAAACCATGCAGCATTCATTTGCTCTGTTCACAAAACAGCTTCTTGGTCTAGGTGTAGATATTGTATAGGCACAGTTAAGTGTTCTGGAATTCCCATTCTTCACAACATTAACCATAATTTGTTGTGATCTACATAATCAAGTGCCTTTCCACAGCCAATAAAACACAAGTAGACATTCTTTTGACATTCTTTGTGCTCTGCCGAGATCCACCTGACATCAGCACCAGGGATATTCCTGGTGCCACTGCCTCTTCTAAATCTGGCTTGCTCTTCTGGCAGTTCTCTGTTAATGCACTGCTGTAACCATTCTTTTATGGTCTTCAACTAGATCTTACTTACATGTGAAGTTAATCATATTGTTTGATAATTTCCATATTCTGTTCTATCACCTTTCTGGGGAATGGAAACAAACATGGATGTCTTCCACTCAGGTGGCAGGGTAGCTGTCTTCCAATTTTCTTGCACAGACTGGTAAGCACGTCAGGGGCTGCATCTAATATTTGGATGATGTTAATTGGTATCCTATTGATTCCAGGGACCTTATTTATTAAATTCTTCCTTCATCACCATTGACTCTTTATCATAAGCTACTTCTTGAAATATTTCTGTGAGGTAGAGAGTATTATTTTCATTTTACAGTTCTATAAGCTGCAAATAAATAGCCACACCAGGTCTGGTCTTTTTTAAAAAAATAAGAGTTTTCTTGAGAAATATTTTTTAAAGCACAAAACTCATTGGTCTTGAGGTTATTCAAAGAAGTGTACAATCACTGCCAAAAGCAATTTTAGAGTATTTTTAACCCCCCAGAATGAAACTCTGTATGATTAGAAGTCTCTCTTCATTTCTTTCAAACCATCTCTCCTGATCTCATTATTGTTGTTATGTGCCATCAAGTCAGAACTGACTTACAGCTGATCCTCTAGCAGTTTTTTTAGAGGCTATAAATGGCATGGATGGAGATAGCTCATGTCTCCCTCACGGAGAAGCTGGTGGATTCTAACCGCCTGCCTTTGGATTGGCAGTGCAACTCCTCACCCACTAGGACAACAGAGCTTCCCTAGAAAAACCACGAATTTCTTTTCTGTCTGTATAGATTTACCTACTTTGGATATTTCACTTAAATAGGCAAACTTACCATGAAATAAAATATGATCCAGAAGTTCTCCTCCTAGTTATATATGCAAAAGAATTCAAAGCAGAGACTCAAATACATATTCATATATTCAATATTCTTCACCAACACCACAATTCAAAGGCATTAATTCTTCTTTGATCTTCCTTATTCATTGCTCAGACTTTCACATGCACATGAAGCAACTGAACATATTGTGGTGTGAGTCGGGTACACCTTAATCTTTAAAGCAACATTCTCAATTTTAGCACTTTAAAGAGGTCCTTGGCAGTAGATTTGCCCATTGCAATGCATCCTTTGATTGTGTGACTATTGCTTCCATGTGGTGTTGATGGGAGAGCTAAGTTAAATTAAATCCTTGACAATGTCCATTTTTTTCTTCATGTTTCATGTTGTTTATTGGTCCAGTTGTAAGGTAATAGAAAAATTTTTGGAAACTTAATAATCATCCTCTTTCTCCCATGAGGCCGAGGACTGGTAGATGCTCCCAGCTGTTGATGGTTTCCTGATGTCTTACCATCCTCAACAGACTCAAACATAGCCATGATCATGAAGATCATGAAGATGGTGTGGGTACCCACCTTATAAGTCCTTCAGTCTCACCAAAACTTGAAAACAATGTCTTAAAAAAAGGAGGTGGGGGGAGACAACGATGTCCTGATTAAATTCTTTCCTTTTTTAAAGACACATATTGTTTCTTTTCCACCCACCTTATTTCCACTTTTTTAAGAGTATACAGACAGGTTAAGACCACTCAGTGGTTGTTCCAACGCCAGTGGCCTGAGCAGCGGGGGCTGCAGACCAGTCTTCACTTGCAGGCTGAGCACTCCAGTCTCCTCAGGCAACAGCTGGATACACACAGAGGGATCCTGCACACCTACAGACTGGTGTGCGACCTCGGGCTGAGTCGCAGGAAACGACGCACGGGCCGGGGCCATCGGCTCCTCCTGGAACTCCTCCTTGCTCGCAGCCTTTTCAGAAGCAGCTTTCTCATCCTCTTCAGAATCTCCCCGATCTCTGTAGAAATACAGATCAGGCAGGACCTTCCGTGGCTCCTGGGATATTGTGCCATGCATGTGCAGGACTTCCTGGGCCAGCATCTACCATGAGACCCATGGAATGAGCTCCCTTGTTGTTGCATGGGATTGCAATGTCCATGTAGTGCAGAGGGAAATCTGTGTTACACATGGCAGTGGTGGGCCAGTTAACATAAGATGCTTCTGTCAGAGGCTGGTGGTTGGTCCTGGGATCAGTAAGCACCGGATGTTGAGGGTCCCAGAAGGCTGCCTAGATCTGGTTAGTGAAGGCTCCAGGAGTTAAGCATCTGGCACTAGGAGTGGTTCCAGCTGTAGCAAACTTCAGCACAGCTCTCTGGTCCATATTTCTGGAGAATATAACACTGACCTCAGCTGGATTTTCAATGGCAACAATGGCCAGAGCAGCCAAGGGAAGCTTCTCCCAGGTTCTCTTCAGGTTTATGATGTAGATGCCTTTAATACTCCTTTAGGTAAACAAATCCAGTTTGGAAGCAGTCTACAGCAGCTGGATTCTACACAGGCTTATTTCCTAGTTCCGGTGAAGATTAGGGAGGAATGTAGTATTTGGTGGAGCTCCCGACTGAAACAACCTTGGAAGTAGGAATAGCATCCACTTCCAAAATAGCTTGCCTCCGGAAACCCTATGAACTTGGAGAAACTATGAAAGTTATACAAGTGTTCAGGTCTTTCACTCATAGGGTAGCTGTGAGTCGTCTATGACTCAATGGCACCTAACAACAACAACAACATAGAGGTCAGTTGGCCTAGTGAACAGAAAGTGATGCTACCAAGCCAAAGGTGGGAGATTTTAATCTGCGACCCTCAGGCCTGGTTTTAATTATTTTTGGTCAAACATTCTTCTATGTGGTATAGCACTGGACTGTCCATTTGCTGTACAGAGGTAACTTGAGGTTGCTATGACGCTAAACACTGTGACATTGATGTGTCAAATGTGATAATGGTTACCCATGGTGGACAGTGTTTAGTGGAGCTTCCTGATTAAAACAAGCTTGGAGGCAGGAGTGGCATCCACTTCCAATAGCTTGCTTCCAGAAACCCTATGAATGTTCAGGTTTTTAGTTCATAAGGTAGCTATGAGTCGTCCACTACTCAATGGCACTTAACAACAACAACTGTTACATTTGGAAGTCAAGATTGGTGCTGCCCAAGTGCATTCCTGCTGCAAGGAATTTGAGGACATGCTCCTCCTTCTTCTGCGGGACAAAACCATGAAGTTCATAAGAGACAAAGTGGGACCAAGCTTAAAAGGCCTCACCTGTGGTATAAAGAGACTGGCAAAGACAAACAGAAATGCACAACCTGGAGACGAGAAAACTGAGGAATGAAGCCTCATAAAGATTAAATTCCTGTGTGCATCAAAAACTTTTTTCCAACAAGGAAAAAAAGAAAACCTACTAACTGGGAAGAAATATTTGG
>NW_006399818.1:440513-443643 GCF_000299155.1 Elephantulus edwardii
GGTTGCTATGATGCTAAACACTGTGACATTGATGTGTCAAATGTGATAATGGTTACCCATGGTGGACAGTGTTTGGTGGAGCTTCCTGATTAAAACAAGCTTGGAGGCAGGAGTGGCATCCACTTCCAATAGCTTGCTTCCGGCAACCCTATGAATGTTCAGGTCTTTAGTTCATAAGGTAGCTATGAGTCGTCCACTACTCAATGGCACTTAACAACAACAACTGTTACATTTGGAAGTCAAGATTGGTGCTGCCCAAATGCATTCCTGCTGCAAGGAATTTGAGGACACGCTCCTCCTTCTTCTGCGGGACATTGAGGGCTCTGGACCTTGTATAAGTTTCCCTTTTAAGTAACAACAGGAACTAGGACAATGCCATATGGACCCTTCTGTGCATAGTGCATATATGACCTTATCAAATCCTCTTCAGTGAAGCACTTTTAAATGTGCCATATGCTCCCTGCTAGGACCCTAACAGATGAAATGGCCTGAAAGACTCATGCCAAACACACCATACAAAAAAATCAATTCAAGGAGGATCAGAGACCTAGGGGTAAAGCTCAAAACCATGAAGTTCATAAAAGACAAAGTGGGACCAAGCTTAAAAGGCCTCACCTGTGGTATAAAGAGACTGGCAAAGACAAACAGAAATGCACAACCTGGAGACGAGAAAACTGAGGAATGAAGCCTCATAAAGATTAAATTCCTGTGTGCATCAAAAACTTTTTTCCAACAAGGAAAAAAAGAAAACCTACTAACTGGGAAGAAATATTTGGCAATACCATCTCAGACAAAGGTTTTATAACAAAGGTTAACGGAATCCTACAAAGCCTCCATAAGAAAGACTGATAACCCAATTGCAACATGGGCAAAAGACATGGAAAGATTTTTCACAGAGGAAGATATTTGGATGGCAAATAGGCACATGAAGAAATGCTCTAAATCACAGGCAACAAGAGAGATGCAAATAAAAATCACAGTGAGATACTGTCTCACCTCAGAAACAGTAGCAAAGTTTAACAGGACAGAAAGCAATAAATGTTGGAGAAAATGTGGAGAGAGAGGAATTCTCATACACTGTGGGAAGGATTGTAAAATGGTACAACCACTCTGGAAGGCAGCTTGGTATTTCCTCAAGAAGCCAAACATAGAAATTCCATATGACCCAGCTATTCCTCTGCTAGGTATATACCCCAAGGAAATTAAAACTGAGACACAAATGGGGACTTGTACAGCAATGTTCATAACAGTATTATTCACAATCACAAAAACACAGAAACAGCCCAAATGTCCACCCACAATTGAATGGATTGTGGTATATTCACACAGTACCCTGGCCCCACAATACCTCCACTTCTTGTCTTTCTTCTGCTGTTGGAGCCAGGGGCTTCAGATATAACTGAGGGTAGCAGTGAACACCTCAACGGGGGAGCTTTCTCTCATCAAACCTTACCTAAGAGTCAGTTCCAGCTCCATGACCCTCTAGGAATTCCAGTGCCAGTACGTACGACTGACCCCTGACAAACGCAGCGAAGAGGATTGCATCTGGAACCAGCAGCCCTGCCTCAAGGCCTGGGAGATGCACATTCACTTCAAAGTCCACAGAGCAGGGCAAAAGAATCTGAACAGGGACGGGTACACCCACGTTCGCCTTGCACCAGGGCCTGTGTCTGGAACAACTTCCATGGCTTGGCCATCTTTCTGAATACGTATCCCAATGACAGGACCACTGAGCAGTGCTTGTCCCCATACATCTTGGTGGTGGTGAACAATGGCTCTCTGTCCTACCATCCCAGCACAGATGGGTGCCGGACAGAGCTGGCAGGCAGCATGGCAGACTTCCAAAACAGAGATCATGACACCTTCTTGGTCAATCACTACTCTCAGGGCCACCTGCCAATGAGAACAGAGCCGGAGGACAAGAATGAGTGGAAGAACTGCATCGACATCCCTGGCATGCTTCTGCCCACTGGTTATTACTTAGGGCTTCAGCCTGCACCAACGACCAGTCTTACAATCAGACATCATCTCCCTGAAGCTGATCCAGCTGATGGTGCAGCACACCCTGGGTGAGGAGAACATCGAATGGACCAGGATCGAATCCAATGTCAGCTTCCTCAAGTCTCCCAAAGACAATGTGCATGACCCCACAGGGAGCTTCAGGATGGGCCTCCGACAGGCTGGAAGTTGTTCCTGCTGCTGTGTAACCCCTAAGCCGCCATGGGCTGTGGCGTTCGGGGCATGTGGTATTTCAAAAGCCTCAGTAGCCAAACAAGCATTTCTAAACTGAGCAAGCCTCTGGGACATTTGGCTGGGACTGCATGGCCTTGGGTCTCAGGCACTAACTAATGTGAACTGTATTTACTTGGATTGTAAAAGAACAAGAAGACAACTTTATTTCTTAACTGTTTCCAAAAAAAAGAATGTATTTTTTTTTTCATCAAAAAGAAAAAAACCCAGCCCACAATGAATGGGAATGATTGTATGAAACACAATGTGAATGAAAGATAGTGTGAAACACAATGTATATAAACTTTGTATGCAAATCAATATAAAATGCTGTTTTTGTTATGTGCCATCAAGTCCCTTGAGACTCATAATGATCTTATGTACAACAGCCCTGAAACCTTCTCTATCCTGTTCCAACTTTATTGGCTCTAACAAACCTACCCTCATTACCCCAGTCACTGTATCAATCCATCTCATCGAAGGGCTTCTCTTATACTGTCCATCCACTTTTCCAAGCATGATTCCCTCTCCAAGAACTGGTTCTTCCTTGAAATCTTCCCTAAGTATGTTAGACAAAGCCTTAGAATCCTTGCCTCCAAGGAGCAGGCTGGTTTTACTCTCTCTAGGATAAACCTGTTGGTTCTCCTAACAGTCTATGGTATATTCAATACTCTTCTCCAGCACCAAAGCTCAAAGGCATCTATTCTTTTTCTATCATCCTTAGGCATTGTACAGCTTTTTGATGCATAGCAAGTAATTGCTAAGACTATGGCCTGAATCAGTCACACCTTAGTCTACAAACTGACATAGTTGCTCTTCAGTGCTCTGGAGAGGTCCCTGACTACAGACGTTCCCAATGCAACTTTTTTACTTTTTTTTTATTTAACTATAGGACTTGTAT
>NW_006399818.1:444555-456179 GCF_000299155.1 Elephantulus edwardii
CACTTAGGTTGTTTCCAACTCTTTGCTATTGTGAACAAAACCGCAATAAACATGGGTGTGCATATATCTGCTTGGATGTCAGTTATGGTCTCTTTGGGGTATATTCCCAGTAGTCCCCAATGCAATTTGTCTTTTATTTCCTGGCTGCTGGTACCAAGATTGTAGAGCCAAGTAAATTGAAGCTGTTAACAATCTCAATCTCTTCACCATCTATCATGATGTTGCCAATCGCCCAGTGGTGAGAATCTTTGTTTTCTGGATGTTGAGCTTCAATCCACACTGAAGGCTGCTATCTTTGACCTTCTGCAACAAGTGCTTCAGGTCCCCCTCAGTTTCAGCAAGCAGGGCTGTGTCATCTGCATAAAAAATTTTTTAAAAGACTCATGCCAGTGACAGGGGAAGAGCTAGATAGTTGCTTAACTCCATTATTATCTATATTCCCTTTATTTCTTAATAAATACTTAATAAATTAATTTTAAAATAGTGATCTATTTTGCCAGCTTCTTTTTCAATTATTCATGGCTGTGAGACTTACTACCTTCTGGGAAGATGTAAGTGGAAATAAGAGAAGATTTTGAAAAACTGGAAAAGATTTTCAGGTCATGTCTAATTTTCATTTGCATTCTTTCCTTTATCTTCCTTCTTGGAACATGGCTGGAGCTTCAGCAGCTATTTTAGGCCACTGACATAAAAGGTATACTTGAAAAAGCTTGGGCTCCGGCCTTCACAGATCTTCCATGCCCGCTTTAACTGATTGCTTCTGATTCTTTTTTAGAGGCTAAGAGGGTGTCAGTAAGGAGTGCTGGTAGAAGAGTAGCTACAGAATTTGGCTGCCAGTCACAAGGTCAGTGGTAAAAATCAGCCAGTTGATCAATGGGAGAAAGATGAGACAGTTTGCTCCTGGAAACCCTGTGGGCAGTTCGACTGTGTCCTACAGGGATGCCATGAGGCAGAATCAACTTGTTGTTGGGTTTTGGTTTGGGGGTTTCCTAACATGCAGCTGGATTCAATTCTACCTAAACCTGTGGTTAGATTAGAATTTGCTTTAATGAAAAGCACCCCACACTTGGTAGCAGAAGTAGTTATTCAAGTTGTGGCTAGTTCTACTCACAATTCTGGAACATTGAGAAATCACTTAGTCTCTCTGAGATTCAATTCAGTTCTCTATCTGTTAAGTTTGGAGGAAATAGTATCCCTCTCACATAATCAAATATAATGTTAAATAAGATAATAGGTATCAGTTTGTGAGTCCAGCTCATCACAAAAAAGTGTTTAAGTATTTGGTTCTAATGCTAGACTGAGTTTTACAATCTTGGCTCCACAAATTAATAATTGTGTCCTTTCAGAAAAGTCGTGTAACTTCTCTTAGCCTGATTTTTAAAAATCAGACTTACTGCCATCAAGTCAATTCTGATCTTCATTGGGTTTCAGAGTCTATAAAGGCTCTCTTAAAGGGAGACGACTGCCCGTCAGCCAGAGATACACAGCCTTTGGGTTGGTATTGCAGCAAACGGTAGGTTACATCCCTGCTCATCTACATCTCAGTGGATGACAGTAGAGCATGCTTCAAGGACTTGGAAGATCTGACTAGAATATGCATGTAACGCTTTTATTTTATAACCTAACATACAACGTTCAGTAAATTAATAATTACTTCACTATTGCTATTATTATTCTGTAATCATTACCAAAGGAAGCTCTGGAGATGTCTTGTTAACCCAAAGGCCATTCCCCTCTTGCAGTTTGAACCTGCTCAGTAACTCTGCAGTAGAAAGATGAGAAATTTCCTCTTGTGTGATTTAGAGCTTCAGAAAACCTCTGGAGCATCAGCTATAAGTTGGTTCTGAATCAGTGGCAATTCGAATCATTATCACCCATTTTGTACTTTCACATTGTCTTGCAATGACTGTTTTCCTTTTAATTCTTGAGAATGTCATGGTCCTGTGACAAGGACAATGTTTATATGTATAATCTTTACAGTCTCCACAGCTCCTAGCTCTAAGCCAGACTCAGAAGCATTTGATCATCTTGGAGGAGATCCAATTCTAGAGTAGACCTGTTTTTCTCTACTTCTAGATGGAGGGAAAGAAGAGGGTTGAAAATCTGGTGAGAATTCAGAATAAGCAGAAGATTCTATAGATCAAGACAATAAAATATACTTTTATTTTAGCAGAAAGAAATTAAGTGAAAGGAGCTAAATCTCTCACAGAATTTGGGGTGAAGGGTACCAAGACAACCAACCTAGACTACTACTCAGCCTGAAAAAGTGTCCTACCATAGCTTGGGATGAGCTTGACTCAAACATACTGGTGATTTTGTAGATGACACAGGAGCAAAAATCATCTTGTTCTGTTATACACAGTATTGATATGATTAAAGCTCAACCTCAAGAAAACAAAGATTCTCACCACAGGGCCAATTGGCAGCATCATGAGGGATGGTGAAGAGATTAGGATTGTTAACAATTTCAGCTTGCTTGGTTCCACAGTCAACACTCTCTGGACCAGCAGTCAGGATATCAGAGGAGGAATTGCATTGGGAAAAATCTGCTGTCAGGGACCTCTCCAGAGTACTAAAGAGCGACAATGTCAGTCTAAAAACTAAGGTGCGCCTGATCCAAGCCATGGTCTTCACAATTACTTGCTGTGTCAGAAAGCTAGACCATGACTAGGGATGCTAGAAGGAGAATGGATGCCTTGGAGTCATGATGCTAGAGAAGACCATTGAACACACCAGGGAATGCCAGAAGAACAAACAGGTCTGTCCTAGTGAGGGTGAAGCCAAGTTATTCCTTGTAGGCAAGAATTTTGAAGCTCCATCTCACATATTTTGGGCATGTTACCTGTAGGGGCTAGTTCTTGGAGACATCATATTTGGAAGGGTGGAGGCACAACGCAAGGGAGGAAAACCCTGAATGAGATAGACTGACACAGTGACTGAGGTAATGGGGGTAGGCATGTTGGAAATGATGAGATTAGCTCAGGACAGGGAAGAGTTCAGAGATACTGTACATAGGGTCACTGTCAGACTCAGGTGACATGTAACGACAACAATGGTAACTAACAATAGTGACAGAATAGGATTGTTTAAGTGGACACCCCAAAAGAACATATTGCCTCCACTGCCAAGTGTAGTAGAAGATCCCTTCTCTCTGTGCCCAGTTGCTATCTTTTATTTGTCAGCTGTCTTGCAAATTGATGGAAACACAAATCTCAATCTAGCTGCAAGGGAATCTATGAATGTAGTTCTTTGCTTTCTAATAGAAAGAGTTTAGACTACATGTTGAATGAAGCAGTTTAAAGTATCTGCCACAGAACTTTTAGGGCTTTCTATTTGCCTAAACTTTTATTAATATGATCTGTATCAGAAAGATGATGAGGCATAGTGAAGAATGGAGTCAGACAGATGTAAGTTCTTTCTTCACTTTGAACTCCTCACATTTGTTCCTATCTTGGAGAAGCTGAATTTTCCTGGGACTTTCTGATTGTACATCTTCCTATGATTCACTCTTCCTTGTCATTCAGGTTCCAGCTTAAGAGTCATCCCCTAAGAGAGGCCTTCTCTGGGCACCCTATCTACAGTGTCCAAATTTCATGCCCAGCCTTTCCCTCATCCCCTTTTATTTATATAACTTACATGATATCTTTTCATTTTTTGTTTATTTTTTTCCAACCCCAAACAGAATATAATTCCATAATGTCAAAGGCCATATACTATATACTGGGAGACTAACACACCAATGTGGTAGCAATCGTCTTTCGAGTAAAAGAGCATGTACCAGATACGTTTTAGTTCTTATGTCATTCTTATTTTTGTTATTTTCTAGATGGGTAATCTCCTCCCATATGATTAACTGCCTCTGAAAAGCCACCATAAATCAGCTATGGGTCAGTTCTGATTTGAAGATAAACAACAACAACATTGTCATATTGTTCTTACCACAGTTGTTGTGTTGGGAGAATTGAATACCCCATGGACTATGTAAAGAATGAACAGACATGTCTTGGAAAAAGCGCAGCCAAATGCTATGGAGCACCAAAAATAGGGCTGATAATGGGGGGGGGGGAGAATAGGAACAAAGTGTATATAAAGAACACTACACTGGAACAGATGAAGGGAATAACAGTCCATAAGAAATACATGATTAGGTATTAGATGTACGACATCAATCTGGAATAAGAGGTGCATTACAAAGTGGACTAAGGGATGTGGGGAGAGCAGAGGGAAGAAAATGTGCAACAATCAATGAATTAAAAAAAAACGAAAACACAGAACATAACAAAACACCAGCGCCTTTAAGACTAAAAAAACCCCCACACACTCACACAAACCATAGTACTACTTGGAGGTAAGGATGCTGAAGCTCCGCCTCTCATATTTCGGATATGTTGCTAGGAGATGCTATTCCCTGAAAAGAGTTATCATGCTTGGAAAGGTGGAGGGTCAGTGAAAGAGAGAAAGACCCTCAATGAAATGGATTGACACAGTGGCTGCAGCAATGGGCTCAGGTGTGCCAGAGATTGTGAAGACGGCACAGGACAGGACCGGGGTTCAGGTCTGTTGTTCATAAGGTCTCTATGAACCGTTCTTGACTCGATGGCACCTAACAACAACAGCATCATCGCTACCAGAGCTTTGGTGGCACTGCAGTTAAAGTTCTTGGCTGCTAAGCAAAAGTCAAAAGCTTGACCTCACCAGCTATCACATGAATGATACGCCGATCTGCCTCCATAACTATTTATAGCCTTGGTACCCTATTGGCAGTTCTGCTCTGTCCTGCAGGCTTGTTATAAGTAAAAATGGACTCAATGATAATGGGTTTGATTTTTGTTTTATTATCATTACCATTTTGCCATCAAAGAAATAGAAATCCAAATAGGGTAACCACGTTCCTAGGATCATACATCAAGTAAATCATGGAACTGTAATGCAAATCTAGGCCGCCTGGTTCCAAAGCTGAACTCTTATCAGATTCAACAGGCTGAACACTGCAGACGCTCAATAGCTATTCTGTTCATGAGTGAAGAGACACCTTCCATTATCTCAGCCATCCTTTCTGCTGCATTCAATGCTCCTCCTCCTCCTCATCATCATCATCATCATCTCTTTCTTCTTCTGTAAGAGCTTCTCCTCCTCTATCCTTACTCTCTGTTTCCTTTAAAATCCTCGTATTCAACTGGTTTCCATGCTATTTTACTATGTGTTTCCCTCGGAAGGTGTTCAGTATGATAAATGAAACCGCAAATGTTGACAAGTCTAAGATCTATACTAAATTTCCAGCACTGATTTCCCTAAAGCAACAGAATTAAATGTTTATTGCCTCCTGGACCTCATAAATAGAGCATCCTTCAGCCTTCTCAAACTCAACAAACACAAAGTTGATATTATCATCTTTCCCAAAACAAAATTTTCTCCTCTCATATCCTGTTTCGAAGTCAATATCACCACCATTTACTTGCTTTTGGATGTCAGTAACTTGACTGACGTTTTAGAGATTTCCCAACTGTTCCCATAGTCAAACTTTGACCAAGGCCCACCAATTTTTACCTCTTAAACAGTTCTCAAAGTCATGTCTTTCTTTCTATTCCTGCTCCCAGAATGGCAGGTGGTTTTCTTTGCAAAATTGTATATTGCAATAGTGCACTAACTGCTTCTAACTGTTCTACCTACTTCTGGTCTTATTCCTTCAAATAAACTCTAAGAATACCACCAACATAACATAAACACTATTTAAATCTTTTTGTGTCTCTTCTTTATTCCACCACTCAGTGCTCTCAGGATAAAAGCTCCACTTTTGAAAGTCACCTTTAACCTTGTTCCTGCCTTTATCTCCAAAGTCAATATCAGGCCCTTTGCTCACTCGCCATCTTCATCATCACGTAATTCTTTTTTTTTTTTTGTTACGTAATTCTTCAGGCATAACCACTTTACTGCTTTTCCCCACCAACACCCACATACACTGGTTTTCACCTTGTGGAATAGGAATTGGAATAAAATCAGCCACCAACAGAGGAGAGGGAAGATGAAGCTAGATTTTTCCGTCCCTGATTTTAGTTTTTCCTTGAGGCCCAGCTGTGTTTCTGCCTTTTGGTTTCATCAAACACTCCAAGAGCTTAATAATTCAGTCCCTTTATTTGCTTCTGCTGGCTCAAGTAGATGCCTGTTATTTGCAACTAAAAGCATTCCAACAAATGCACTGATGAGCTGAAGGAAAAGGCATTGATTTACATGAAATGATTTACAAGACAGGATGGAACATTTTCACAGGAAGAGAGAAACAGGAGTAGGGAGTATGGGCCAGCCAGGCCCAGGGATCAGCATCTGAGTACAGCGGCAAGGGAGACTTGAGTGAAGTCTCTATTTCACAAAGCCTGCTGTTAAAGAAGCACAGATGTGAGCCTACTAAATAGTGCAATAGCACACACAATAGCAAGGCCTTCAATTTCTCCTGTGAGGAATGCAGCTTGCCTTTGAATATCTGGAGTCCCAGGGAATAAGGAACTTCTCTAGCATCTTAAGGGTTGTTTATTTGGAGATTAAGGAAAGAGGAATCCTTAGCACAGTGCTTGATGTTTTTAATAGGAGCACTAGGTGAGAAATGTACCACCTTCAAAAAACAATGAATTATTTGAGGCACTATAACCACAATGAGTTATTTGAGGTACTATAACCTCAATGAGAGAACAGATATCAACGGGGTGGGGAAATTGTTGGAGCAAGGAAAAAATGCATGAACTAACAAAATATTGGGCAGATCTATTTGTGTTACCTCTGGGGGGCCTCCCTGCCAGCATAACAGAATAAAATAGGGATTCAAGTTTCTAAGAGTTGAAGTTGTAAAATGAATTGAACAAAATATAAGTTATCCACCTATAGTCATCGTTGATTGCCGTCAAGTCAAGCATGACTCATTGCGACCCCATGAACAAAAGGCCTGAAGCCTTTCTATAACTACTGACATTTATCAAAGTTCATAGAGTTTCCAGAGTCATATTGTTTGGAAAGTGGATGCCACTACTGCTTCAGGCTAGAGAAAGCTTAGAAAATACAAGTTTGTAGCATTAGAAAAGCCTCCCCTGTAAGGGAGCTCTGGTGGCCTAGTGACAAGAAGCTACACTATAACCCCAGAGATATGCAGTTTGAATCCACCAGATGCTGTGTTAGAAGAGGGGCAATCTCCTCCCGTACCAGTCAGATCTAATTTGATGGTACACACAAAATAATAATTTTTTTAAGAAGCCTTCTCTATAACTCATAAGGCATCTGTGAAATGTCATCTACTGAAAAATATTCTATAATTTAGCTTGCTGATTTTTTTTTCAATTCCTCAAAGTGAAATGAGAGAGCAGCAAACTTGTATCCCAGGGTTTCAGGTCTACAAGTTGCCTTTATATAATCATGGGCTCGCTGAGTGGTTAGCCACTGAGATCTTGCCTATTTTCCTTTACTTCAACTGGGAAAGAAGAAGAAAGAGATATTTATGAGCTTACTTGTAGCCCTGAATTCACCTGAAGTGCTTAATCCAATTGTGAAATGATACATTTTCCACAGTCTAGTTGAGATTAACTCAACTGAATGTATCCCAATTAATTCAACCATGGTATCAACCTAGCCTTAAAAAGATACTTTCTCTCTAAAGCAAACTTTGAACTAAATTCAACTTGACACTCCACACACCTTTCATGCTGTGCTAGTTGCTTTCTCTTCTTAATAGCGATGAAATATTGAGTTTTAAATCACAATTTATTAGTTGTGAAATCCTTTTAAACACTTAATTATGTTGAAATGGATAGAGTGACGACAACGGACTTGAGCACAAGAAAAACTGTGAGAGGCTATCACAGTCAGGCAAGTATTCAATCAATCATTCATAGAGTTTCTGTGAATTGGAATCAACTCAACAGCAAAATGCTTACAGATATTCTTATGACACGTTGGGTGTATGGAATACAAGATTAATAATTCGCTAGGAGGGAACTCTAATGGCCTAATGGGTACATATTAATCAGTCAACCCAAAGGAACGTGGTTTGGCTACATGGAAGAAGAATGGGCAACCTCTTGCCATGCAATTGCTAATCTCTGGAGAGTCAGTGATGAGTTGATTCTGACTTGATGACAATGAGTTGAGTTGAGTTCATTGATGAGTTCTTTTTAAGCCTTGGTTTGCCAGTAAGTAGAGGAGTGACTTCATTCACTAGGATATAAAGATTTGGAGGATTAAATGTTCTTCAAATGTTGTTATGTGCCGTCAAGTTGCCCGTGACTTATAACAACCCTATGTGCAGCAGCTCTGAACCTTGCCCTGTTCTGATTCCAACACAGCTACTCCCATTGTCTTAGTTACTGTATCAATCCATCTCATCCGGGCTCTTCCTCTCTTGCACTGTCCCTCCACCCTTATAAGCATGATGTCTTTCTCCAAGTATTGGTCCTTCCTGGCCACATGCCCAAAGTACATGAGACAGAGCTTCAAAATCCTAGCCTCCGAGGAGAAACTTGGTTTCACCTTCTCTAAGACACACTTATTTGTTTCCTTGGCAGTCCATGATGTAGTCATTTCTCTTCTCCAGCACCACAACTCAAAGGCATCAATTCTTCTTCTTTCATCCTTAGTCATTGTCCAGCTCTCTGACACATAGCAGGTAATTGCAAAAACCATGGCCTACATCAGGCACACCTTAGTCTCTAGACTGACATTGTTGCTTCTCAGTACTCTGGAGAGGTCCTTGACAGCAGATTTAACTAATGCAACTAGTCTTTAGGTTAGTTAAACCAGTGCTTGATATTGATGAAAAAAATGGAATATACTATGGATTACAAGAAGAAAAAAATAATTGGTTTAGAAGAAATACAATCAGAATGTTTCTTAGATGTGAAGATGATGACATTTCATCTTACTTTTTTGGAGATGTCATACAAAAAGACCAATTGCTAGAGAAGGACATCATATTTGGTAAAGCACTAAACTCACTGCTATTAAGTCGATTCTGACTCATACTGACCTTCCATTATGTTTTGGAGGCTGTAAATCTTTCCAGGAACAGACATCATCTTGCTTCTGGACAGAAGCTGGTGAACACAAGTCACCGACCTTTCAGTTACAGCCTGACAAGTTACACACTGCACCATCAGGGTGCCTTTTTGGGAAAGTATTGCTGTTCTGTGCCATCAAGTCAGAGCCAACTCATAGCTTACCCTCCAATGGTTTTTCAGAGGCCGTGGATCACATAGGAGTTTGTCCATCCTTCTTCCATAGAGCAGCTGGCAGATTCAAACAGTATACTTTTGCGTTGACAAAGGAATGGAAATGTTCTGTGAGAGACACACAAAAACCTCGACAACAGGCTGAAACTTATCAAAGAGCATGGAGATGATGCAAGACTACACAATGTTTCTTTCTGTTATACACAACTCAACAGCAATGAGTCACAATAGCATGTTGTTGTTAAGTGCCATTAAGTCATAGGTGACTCATAGCAACCCTCTGAATGAAGGTCCTGAACACCTGCATAACTTTCGGCCTTTCTCCAGATTCATAGGGATTCTGGAGGCAAGCTATTATGGAAGTGGATGCCATTCCTGCCTCCAAGCTTGTTTTAATCAGGGAGGGAGTGCCACCAAACACTGTCCACCATCGGTAACCATTCTCGCATTTGACTCATCAATGTCACAGTGTTCGGCTTCACAGCAACCACGAGTTACCTGTGTACAGCAAGTCGACATACCAGGGTTACATAACCAAGAAGAATGTTTCACCAAAAACAATTAAAGGCAGGTCTGAAGGCCGCAGAGTAGTCACAATAGCATATGATAATATAATGTTTATCAATTTATTGTTCCTTGGAGCTTTAGATATTGTTATGATGCTCAAAGCCCCGCCAGTGGTAATGCCATGTGTGACCCACATGGACAAGTTTCAGAAGAGCATCCAAGCTAAGACAAAAAAGGAAGACCTTGTGGTCTACTTCCAAAAGTCAGTCAATGAGACTTGATGGCTAACAACAGAATGCTTTTGGGTATACTACTGGAAGATGGGATGGATTGACACAATATCCACAGCATTTGATACAAACATACAAACTTTCATGAGGATGCACAGAACTTGTCAACATGTTAGTCCATTATATCTGCATTATAGGTGCCATCAAGTCAACCACAACTCATTGCAAACCTATAAACTATTTAATCTTAGCCCAATCCTGTGCCATCTTCATGATCTTATGATTTATAGGATCTTCTATATTAGAGTTAACGTGACAGCAACTAACAATATGACAGAAACTGTGCAAAGCAATCATAAAGGTTTATGGGGTAGGTTTTGTTGTTGCTGTTGTGTGCTGTGGAGATGGAACAGCCTGATAGCTGACCCTCCAGCAGGTTTGCAGTCAATCTCATGGGAGGGGATTGCCCGTCCTTCTATCATGGAGCAGCTGGCGGATTAAAATTGATGCCTAAAAAAACCCTCCAAACAAACAAAACCACATGCTTTTGAGATCGCCGAACAGCTTCTTACCACTGGGCTACCAGAGCTCCTCATGGGATAGTGTTGTCACTTCTATTTTATAGATTAAAAATAGAAAAATTAACTTAGTCAAGATCCCACAGCTAGTAATTAACAGGGCAAAGATATAACTACTGACAAAGTTCACATGTGATAACCAAGATCTATCTCTATCTCTCTATCTTTATCATATATCTATATCTATATCATATCTATATCTACATCTATATCTATATCTATCTATATCATCTATATCTATATCATCTATATCTATATCTATATCATCTCTATCTCTATCTATCTATAGCATCTATGTCTAATCTATGTCTATGTCTATATCTATATCTATGCTGTTGTCAAAACAATTGCCAGTGTTAAGGATCAATGGGAATTAAAGATATTAGAAGATTCCAAAAGTCCAAAGAAAAGCCTAGAGTAAGCAGATTTCAATTTTCTTAGTTTATATTAAGAGATACTGCATACATTGGTAAAACATTTTAATATATACCAAACTTAAGATACATAAACTTTATCTATATCTATATCTGATTTGTTGTTGTGTACTGTAGAGTCGGAACCATAGCTGACCCTCTGGAAGGTTTTCAGAGGCAGTTAATTGCAGGGGAGGATATTGCCCACCCTTCTCCCACAGCCTTTCAGTTTCTACTAATTCCTTTCTAAGCATATGTACATGTATTCAGGATGCTTTGGTACTAACTCTGATATCATCTACATGTATTTCATCATTCAAGTACCCAACATCTTCACATCTAAATTGTGGGCATATGTGCTAGAAGGCCCTTCAAATGCATTCAACTATATCTTAACATGTTCTTCTTAGTTAACAAAGGCAACAATATTAGACAGAAAAGAAGTGGTAGAAAAACTAACAAGACTTGATTACTAATTATATTCCCAGTATTGTGTTAAACACTTCAAACACGTTTTTCACTTGTCTTTATAATGATGGCACCAAACATTATCACAAGGGCCATCAAAACAATTGCCAGTGTTAAGGATCAATGGGAATTAAAGATATTAGAAGATTCCAAAAGTCCAAAGAAAAGCCTAGAGTAAGCACATTTCAATTTTTCTTAATTTATATTTTGTTTTGGTTTTTT
>NW_006399818.1:456279-484297 GCF_000299155.1 Elephantulus edwardii
ATTTTCATAAACATTTACAGAGATTTTGGGTTTCCATTCATTCACCGCTGCACCATTCTCTCTACCGTCCTCCCAGTTTGTTCTTGTCCATTAATTTATATTTTGAAGAGATACTGCATACATTGGTAAAACATTTTAATACATACCAAACTTATGATACATAAACTTTAATATAGATATATAGATATATAGATATAGATATATAGATATACAGATATACAATCAAACTTTTTGATCATGTGAAACAAACATAAAATCTATATATGTGTGCATATATGGTGTGTGTATACACACACATATATATGACTTTTTGTTTATTTAATATAGTCAAAAAGTTCAACCAGGGCAAGATCTCCAAGTGAGCCAATGGCTTGTCACCTCCCTGCCTGCACCTGCCCTTCGGGGAGAACAGTGGTCATTAAAGAAAACTGGGTATTTTTTTAAAAAAGTTTGATTAGGACTATAAAGGTTTTTAAATAAGAGTTCATAAGTAAATATCATCTTTCTGGCCCCAAGTCTTTTTTACTTTGTAGTAGTTCTTTTATATTGTGAATCCTCTCTTCCTTAGGCGGAAACAAACAAAACTTCCTGCATTTCCCAAGACTCTTTGCTGCTACAATATAGATGCCTGAACAGCTATGGACAAACTCCAAACCAAAGAAAGACTCATTCTACTGGAAAAGGGTTATAGACACTCTTCTAAAAACGTGGTCAGAGTGGAATCTGGTTTTCTGCAGCCGCTGTAATGGAGGTCCTGAGGATCAGGCCTGGCTTTATGGACGCTGAGCATCAACGGGCAGCCACAAGGAGATTTCTCTCAGCACGGCTTTACGGTACAATTGGACATTTCTCTTGGTTGATTCACTTCTAGATGTGCAACATTCAGGCTTTATCCATTGATCCTCTCAGAAAAGAAAGTATTGTTGATAGTACTAATAAACTTCTGGTGAAACTCTCAAAAACACTCATTGACATCAGGTCAGAGCCAACTCATAACTAGTCCTTTTCTCCCGATAAGCAGCTGGTGGATTCAAACCACCTGAAATGTGTGTCCTCTGGGTTCACAGTAGAACCCCCTATGGAACAAGTAATCAAAATTCCCATTAGTGAAACTACTGTTGTTGTTGTATATTGCAAAGTCAGAAAAGATACACAGCTGACTTTCCTGTGGGTTTTTAGAGACAGTAAATCCCTCGGGATGAGATTGCCCATCTTTCTCCTGTGGAGTAGCTGGTGGATTTGAAATACGTACCTTTGGACTGGTGGTGCAATTCCTTCCCACTAAGCCACCAGAGGTCCCTTTAATGAAACTAATTGGAGTGAATTATTTTTTCCAAAATAGTGCTTTAGGTCTTGGGAATCAGATTAGCTGATGTGATCTGACTGGATTTGAAAGTAGAAATGATGGGCTATGGGTAAAACATGATCCAATAGTCACTAAAACAATTCTAATAGGTAGAAGGCCAGAGAGTACTATTGCTGCCCTAACTTACAAAGATGCATCACTAATATGTTATTTGAAAAATGACACTGATAGAAGTTTTCAGTGTGAGGTTGGCACAAACCTTCAATTGATAAGAAAAATGCAATATCCAAAAAGTGCCGTAAAGCAAAGCACAATAAAATGAAGTGCATTTGAATTTTAAAACAAAGAGGGGGAGGATAACAAAAAAATCCAAATATGCATCACTAGATTAATATGAAGATACCCCAACTAGATTAGGACAACCCCTCAACCATACTCTTATTTATAAAGAGAACAAAAAGGAACATAATCCAGTCTTCTGGAGTTCTCAGTGCAGTCAAGGATACTAGAAGTAGTCAAAGAGAGGATTTCAAGAAGATAATGGAGTATTTTTTTAAGAGGCTGTTGCTTTGTCATGAATCCTTTCCATTTGAAGGAAGGACAGGGATACTCTCTTTTAATCCCAAACCTCGCGAGAGGAATGTGTTATCTGCTGTTAGGAGCTATGGAAGACAGGGACCTGATGAATGACCAAGGATAGTAAAGCAGGTGGTAGACTCTAAGTCCACCCCCACAAAGGAAACAACAACAGCTCAGGGTTGGCTAAGAATTTTGGAATTGGAGTAACAAGAAGGCCTGCATCAGTGGGACAGAGAGAATTTCCAGCATTTTGAGGGGTAACAGATGAAGGTTTCCTGGTACTGCGTGTGGGATCTGCAGGAGAAAGAAGCAAATCCTATGTGATAAGTCCTCTTAGACAAGGTGAGAAAGAAGCAAGAAGCTGATCACATAGAAAATATTCAGGGACTGGGGGGAAAGGTTTCAAAGAGATCACCTGGAATAAAGCCACATTTACCTGAGTTAAGTGAACTGCAGGAGAGAAGACCTGCAGGGGACCCCAAAATTCCTATTGAAGTACTATTAGGGAAAGAATCGGCTTGAACCATCTCACATCTCCCTCACCTTTTCATTAACTGCTGAGGCCAGAGAGCATGAAGCCATTTGATCAAGTAGTAACTCATTTACCCCTCAGTGAAGGAGAGGAAGACCCCCCAGTGAGATGGATTGACTTCGGCAATGGGCTTTAGTGTGTCAGAGATGATGAGGATGGCACAGGACAGGGTAGAGTTTAGGTCAGCAGTTCATAAAGTTGCTATGAGTCATACTCGACTCGATGACACCTATAAACAACAACATCTCTACTGAGCTTCAACACAGCTGGCGAACGGCATGGCAGCTAGCAGAGAGCGGTGAAAGAGCAGAAAAGAGGACACACAGAAATTGTTATAACTTCTGCCCAGGGTCAGAAGACTAGGCCTCTTCCTCCAATGTCTGAGAGAGTTTAAAGCATGGGTGGGAAACAAGTAGGAAGTTGTATTTTGATTGCATCAGGACTTGTATCCATAGCAGTCTATAGCAGCCTGAAGTGAAATAGTAAAAATGATCATCTGTGGTCACACAGAATTAAGGGACTCTTTAAAGTAAGGCTCCGTTGAACTGAAGCAGGAAGAATAGAAAGATTATGAGGTGAGCAGTTCCATCTAACTGCATGATAGAGTTCAAAGGAAAAAATTATAGGCTCTGGGATTTAAATTCTTGCTTCAAAGTGTATGTTCAGTGAACAAGCAAGTTTCTGTGACTTCCCCGAAAGTCTTTTATCGTACGTTAGCACAGGATTGATGAAGCTGAAAACCTGATGTAGAGATGGGTCGTGAACACTGATAAAAACAGATTTTTTTCGCAGTCACAGCATGTCCTTTAGGGCAGTGATTGGAAAAAGAAAAAGTACTCTTGATTATTAAAACAGAGATATTTGGTGATGGCTGATAACTCAAGAATCTAAAACTCTGGAACTCAGAGAATCTCCTGTCTTCCTCCTATGACGTCCCTGGACCTGCCTGTCTAAAGATTCTGCCCAGAGTGGTCGCTTCGTGTGAGGATGTCAAGTCTCTCCAAGCTGTTCTGTAGTTAGGTGCCATTAAGTCTGTACCTCCAGCAGGTTTTCAGAGACTGTAAATTGCAGGGGAAGAGACTGCCCATTGTGACCCACCACTTCTGCTCATCACATGCAAACCCATAACTGTGTTACAGTGCTAGCCTGCTCTGAAATACAAATCAAACTTGGGAAGAAAAAGCTTACACCGAAAGAATCACAATACTAAGAGAAAGTATTCTGGGTATTATAAAGAGAAGAATATGCCTTTATATTGGGCCAAATTAATGAGAAAAGACATATGCAAAGTTCCCAGAAGATAGTATTTACTTTATTAGCTTCTTTGCTGTATCTTAAATGTCAGTTTAAAGACTAAGGTGAGCCTGACCCAAGCCCTGGTATTTTCCATTACTTCCTATCCATCTGAAAGTTGGACAAATAATGATGCTAGAAGAAGAATCAATACCTTTGAGTCATGGTGTTGGAACAATGTACATGGACTGACAAAAGAACAATCTGGGACGAAGTGCAACAGGGGTGCTCCTTTATAGCCAAGGACGGTGAAACTTAGTCTCACATACTTTGGACGTGTTGTCCGGAGGGACAAGTCCTTGGGAAAAGACATCACATTTGGAAGATAGAGGGTCAGAGAAAGAGAGCTGTATCCTCAACAGATGGATTCACACAGTGACTATAGTAGTGGGCTCGAGCATATCAGAGATGGTGCAGGACAGGGCAGGGTTCAGATCTGTTGTTCACAGGGATATAATGAGTTGGAGTTGACTCTGTGGCACCTAAAAGTGACAGCAACACATCATGTATATTTTTACTAAGCAAGGTATGGGATAAAGTGGATAAGTGGTCCTTTTGCCACTAACTGGGTTGAAAAAAGATACATATGATTCTGGTCCTCAAAGTGGAAAGATGAAGCCAGTCCTTACCTCCTTATTTCTCCATCTTTGCTGCCAGCCGCCTAAATGACTCTCAAACCCTGGGCACATTGAGTGTGGCCAAAACTCACAGACACAGGAGCTGTCCTTCCAATTACCAGACAGGTAGATGCCAGGGCCGGCTGGGTCTCACTGCACCCTTGAGCTCATTTAATCCACCGGAACGAATTCATGATGAATACATCATTTTTATAGCCAAAGATTTATTGAAGCCCAAAGGTTATATTATAAATGAAGAGACATAAAAGATGAGGTTTGGAAGGAATCTTAATGCAATGCTTCCAACTAAGAAGTTCATCTAAACCTCAGCGCTCAGGGCTCTTATCAGCCTCACCAGGTGGCCATAATGAATTCCATCGCTTCCTGAGGCTCAATTAGTATCAGACAGGGTACCTCTTGGTCTATCCTCAGATGGGATCCGGCTCTCAGGCACCAAAGGCCAAACTGCTTTCTGCAAAGTGACATCATCCTTCAAAGTCATTAACGGTATCTATTTTATTTTGTTTCTTCTTCTAGTCCTATTTTAGATACAAGGAACTTGGTTGTCTTAGTTAATAGGGAGTTGTGCTGAAAACCCAAAGGCTGCAACTCCGGTGGTTCAATCGACCTGTGATTACAAAGGAGAAAGCAATCTCCTTTCATGTGATTTACAACCTTGAAGACACGTGGAGGGCCACCTATGAGTATGAGTCTGTTCTAACTCCATAGCAATGAGCTGTGATTTTATTGACAAAAATCACTGCTGTCAAGTCTTTTCCAAAGTATGGCTACCCTCCATTGAGTTTCCTAGTTATGTATCTTTCTGAAAAGAGATTGTCAATTTTTCTCCCTCAGAATGGCTGGTAGATTTGAACCACTGGCCTTTCTGTTAGCTTCCCAACATGTAATGCAGCAGGCCACCAGTGATCTTTACTGGTTTACGTAGTACATTGTTGTTGTTGTTGTTATGTGCCATCAAATTGACTGTGATTCATAGTGACCCTATGACCAACGGAACTGAATCCTTTCATCCTATGCCATTCTCACCATCTCTGACATATTCGAGTCCATTGATACAGTCACTGTGTCAATCCATCTTGTTGAGGGACTTCTTCTCTTACAATGACACTTTATCTTTCTAAACATAAAGTCCTCCTCCAAGGACTGGTCTCTCCTGATAATATGTCCAAAGTTGTTGTTGTTGTTATGTGCCGTCAAGTCATTTGCGACTCATAGCTACCCTATGTACAACAGCCCTAAACCGTGCTCTATCCTGTGCCAATCTCATTGCCTCTGACACACCCATCCCGATTACCCCAGTCACTGACTCAATCCACCTCATAGAGGGTCTTCCCCTCCTGCGCTGTCCCTCTACTCTACCCAGCATGCTGTCCCTCTCTAAAGACCTGTCTCTCCTTACAACATGTCCAAAGTATGTCAGATGAAGCCCCAGAATCCTTGCCTCCAAGGGGCAAGGAATTGGCAGATACAGAAGAATTTAATGAAATAGCATTTGAGCCAGAGCCTATGGTGATGAAGGCAGAAGTTCAAGCTGCTTTGAAGGAAATAGCAAAAAATAAGGCCCCCAGAATAGATGGTATACCAATTGACATATTTCAGCTAACAGATGCTGCCCTGGATGTGCTCACTAAGTTGTGCCAAGAAATCTGGAGAACAACCACTTGGCCAAATGACTGGAAGAGATCTATACGTGTTCCCATCCCAAAGAAGGGCGACCCAACGGAGTGTGGAAACTACAGAACAATATCATTGATTTCACATGCAAGCAAGATTCTACTGAAGATTATCCAAAAATGACTGGAACAGTATATCAGCAGAGAACTGCCAGAAGTCCAGGTTGGGTTTAGAAGGAGTTGTGGTACTAGGGATATTGTAGCTGATGTTAGATGGATCTTAGTTGAAAGCAGAGAATACCAGAAGAATGTCTATCTGTGTTTCATTGATTATGCAAAGGCATTTGACTGCGTGGATCATAACAAACTGTGGCTGACTCTGAGAAGAATGGGAATCTCAGAACATTTAATCGTGCTAATGCGAAACCTATACTTGGACCAAGAGGCAGTCGTCAGAACAGAGCAGGGCAACACTGCATGGATCAAAATTGGGGAGGGTATATGCCAGGGATGTGTCCTATCTCCATACCTTTTCAACCTGTATACAGAGCAGATTATCCGAGAGGCTGGGCTCTATGAGGAGAAGCGTGGCGTTAGGATTGGTGGAAGATCTATCAACAATCTGTGTTATGCAGATGACACAACCCTGCTCGCTGAAACTGAGGAGGACCTCATGCACTTGCTGCAGAGTGTCAAGGACTGCAGCCTTCAGTATGGACTGAGGCTCAATGTCAAGAAGACAAAAATTCTCACCACTGGACCAATCGGTAGCATCAGGATGGATGGTGAAGAGATTGAGATTGTTCACAGCTTCAGTTTGCTCGGCTCCACAGTTAACACTCTTGGCACCAGCAGCCAGGAAATAAAAAAAATGTATTGCGATGGGAAAGTCTGCTGTTAGGGACCTCTCTAAAGTACTCAAGAGCAATGGTGTCTCTCTGGAGACTAAGGTGCGCCTTATGTGAGATTAAGTTTCACTATCCTTAGTCCATAGGCTACTGAATAGCAAGACGGGCTTGTTGAAAATGGAAAAAAAAATTACTATAGTTATCTAGGGAGCTCTGGTGGCCTAGTGGCAAGCTGTGCTGCAATCCCAAAGGCAAGAGTTTCGAGGCCACCAGCCACTCCACAGAAGAAAGTTTGGCAATCTCCTCCTGTGCAATTAACTGCCTCTGAAAACCCGCTGGAGGGTCAGCTATGGGTTAGTTCTGACTCTATGGTACACAACAACAACAACATAGTTGTCTAATCATTCATGCTAGGGGCCTTGCTAACTCTCAAGATGATATTCAAGTTAAGAGGCCGTATAATATTGATATGTCCAATGTTGGCCATTGCATTAAATTGTAAACTCTATGAAAGTTAGGATCTTCAGTGTCTGATTTACCACTATATCTCTGGAGCTAGTACAAAGACTTACACACAAAATTCTCTTAGTATATATTCAAATGACCCATAGAATTTTTATTAATTGTAATTGTCTTACCTATGTACTGCTGCACAATAATTAACTAGATAGTGATGCCTTAAAACAACACACATTTATTTTCTCACTGTTTCTGTTGGTCAGAAGTCCAGGAATAGCTTCACTGGCTGTTCTGATTTAGAGTCTCATCTGAAAGCTGTAATCAAAATGTTGGCCAGGTCTGCTATCTCACCTTGAGGGGAAGCAGGGAAGGAGCTTCCTCTAACTCACATGATTGTTCATAGAATTCAGTTCCTCCTGGGCTGTTGGACTGAGGCCTCAATGCCTTGCTAGCTGTCAGCTGGAAGGAACTTACCCTCAATTTCTGCCATGTGTGTGTTTCCACAGGGTAACTCACAACACAGCAATTTTCTTCACTAAAAGCTAGCAAAGAAAAGAGTGTGATGGATGTTGCAATCCTACTCAAGGTACTCAGAGTCATGAAATCACATATATCCTACTGGTCACTTACAAGCCAGAAGCAAGTCACAGGTTCTATCCACACTTAAGAACAGGGGATTGTACAATAATATGATTACGAGGAGACAACTAGAGGAGGATGGGCAGTCTCCTCCCATGCAAGTAACTGCCTCTGAAAACCCACCAGAGAGTCAGCTGTGGGTCGGTTCCCATTCAACTCAGTACACAGCAACAACAACCAGGAGACAAAGATGATGGGAACCCATCTTGGGCTTCTTCTACCCCAATAATTCACCAAACACCTCCTTCAAATCGGCTAAACTCTGGCCATTCTGTAAGGAAGGCAGGACAATTTCTGTGAAATGCCAGAGGGCCCTTGTTAGCTGACTATTCATTATACAAATCCCTGCTGTTGCCAGGTTGCACAGGGAAGCAAAGGTCATTTTAAGATGAAAATATCCACTAACCTTATCAAATTAGTTCTCACTCACACAAGCATTTCTCCTCGTAATGCTTGTGATGTCCTTGTGAGTCTCATTTTTTTCAGAGTAGCTTCTCGCTAATTGTGAGACTACAATGCAAATACCAATTTAAACCTATTGCACAGACACTTCACAGAGAAACTGTTTGTCAGAGGCTTAGGAGAGGCCCTTGGGAAAACCGATGAAGCTCTCAAATCATTTTGCAAAAATGATCCTTGTTCTGGTCATCTTGGGGGAAATCAATTATAAAAGATTAGATATTTTATGTAATTTATGGAGAAATGTAATGAGGAAAACTTAGCTAAATACTCTCTTTGTTTCATCTTAGCAAAATGAAAAAGCAGTGGTCAAAGAGTTCATTCTGGCTCAAGGCTAAGCCACATGTTTTGGAATAGAACAGTACTTCACATGGTTTTCAGTGGCCGTGACTTCTCAGAAAAGCTCCAAGCCTTTTTTTTTTTTTTACTGTTGTTGTTATGTGCCATCGAGTTGCCTGCACCTCATGGGAACCCTGTTATACAATAGTTCTGAACCCTGCCTTTTCCTGAGCCAATCTCATAGTCTCCAACAGACCTAATCTCATTTCTCCAGTCACTGAGTTAATCCATCTCATCCAGGGTCTTCCCCTCCTGCGCTGTCCCTCCACCCTTCCAAGCATAATGTACTTCTCCAAGGACTGGTCCCTCCTGGCCATGTGCCCAAAGTATGTGAGAGAAAACTTCAAAATTCTTGCCTCCAGGGAGTAGCTTGGTTTTACACTCTCTAGGACAGACCTGTTTGCTCTCCTAGAAGTCCATGGTATGTACGTTCAACACTCTTTTACAGCACCACAACTTAAAGGCATTAATTTTTTCTCTATCATCCTTAGTCAGTGTCCAGCTCTCTGAAGTAACTGCAAAGACCATGGCTGATGTACCTTAGTCTCCAGACTGACATCATTGCTCTCCAGTACTCTGGAATGGCCCTTGACAGCAGACTTTCCCAGTGTAATTCATCTTTTGATTTCCTGACTACTGGTGCCAAGAGTGTTGATTATGGAACCAAGCAAACTGAAGTTGTTAACAATCTCAATCTTTTCTCCATTTATCATGATGCTGCCAATTGGCCCAGTGGTGAGAATCTTTGTCTTCTTGATGTTGAGCTTCAATCCATATTGAAGACTATAGTCCTTGACCTTCTGCAGCAAATGTCTCATGTCTTCATCAATTTCAGCAAGCAAGGTTGTGCCATGC
Source organism: Elephantulus edwardii (assembly GCF_000299155.1). NCBI lineage: Eukaryota > Metazoa > Chordata > Mammalia > Macroscelidea > Macroscelididae > Elephantulus > Elephantulus edwardii. The sequence goes on from NW_006399818.1 coordinate 465,840, forward strand.
TCATAGTGAAGCTTGTTGCTTTGTCTTCCTCCAAATCTGATGCCAGTGTTAAACTGCTTGAGCTACCGAGGAACTCCCTAAGAAAATCAGCTAGCTGCAAAATAAGCTACAGTTCCTATATTTAAGGGGGGAAAAGTCATTCCAAAATTGTATTTTCTTTTTTACGGTCTGATTTCTATTTGGGTTTCTATTTTAGCTGGATTCACATTAAGTGGGATTTTCCCAAAACTAGTTAGTGTCAGAGAAGTATGTTATCTTACACTTGTAGGTGCTTTTGACTTTGGAGAAAAGGTTGTTTCCTGGTTGTTAGGCAACCCTGGTTTATGCTGCCAATTTCTGAGGGGGAAATGGAACGTTTTTACAAAAACCACCACTCTATCAAAGACACTTTCCCTAACACTGGCATTGTTGTTGTTGTTAGGCACCATCGAGTCAACTATGACTCTTGGAAACCCTATGAACAAAAGATCTGAACCCCACTCCATCCTGTCCTACTTCCTGATACAGAAGAGCCTATTACAGCAGTCACCGTGTCAGTCCACCTGGTTAAGGGTCTTCCTCTCCTTCACCAACCCTCTACTCTTCCCAGCATCATGACCCTCTCCAAGGAATAGCCCCTCTCAGCAACATGCTCAAAATATGTGAGGTGGAGCCTCATCACTCTCGCCTCCAAAGAGCACTCCGTTGGTATACTCTCCAAGACATACCTGCTTGTTCTCTTGGTCATTCAGTGCTATTCTCCAAAACCACAGCTCAAAGGCATCCATACAATGGGGCTAAAGGGAAACAATATGCATTAGAGGTGCTACTAATACCAGCAGTCCCAATTTATAAATGCTATAAATTGAGGCACAGCAAAATTAAATTACTTGCTCAAGATCACACAGTTATACTTTGCATGGTTAGGATCTGAACTTGGGCTGTCTAGCTCCAAATAACAGACTGCATCATTCACATCATATAAGGGAGCATATGCAACCTTCTGAAGATCAACAGATAGAAAATGGTTAATTCAAAGCTGAGTCCAAGTAACACCAAAGGCAAATTGGATGCTTTTTTTCTCATATTCTTTTCTTTGCACAGCCATGTGATTGAAGGATGAGAAGCTGGGATGAGAGTCCCACACTCAAAGAAACGCAAAATCACTTAGAAATAATATGTCCTATCAGGACCTAAGAAAATCAATGGCTCTGTTTTCCTGTTCTCTTTTTTCTTCCCCAACTAATCCCTTTGTTCCTTTACTCTCTCCCCCCTGTACCCAACTCCACCTCAAAAGTTCCTCCAGGGTGTTGCTTAAGAAGTTTTCCAACCATATCCTGGAGTTCCAAGTAAAAGAAAAACAATCAAACACAAGGAAACAAATCAATCAATATTGAACTATCTTCCAGCTGTTCTGTTTGAACAGAGACAGGAATCCAAAGCAAAGCCCCAGGAGCAGTGCTGGGGTTCATTTTGATAACACATTGTATACAGTGTTCTTTCTTAATATACCACAGAGCGAGACAGAAATTAGAGGGCCTGCAGGGAAGGTCACTGCCTGTAAACATATGTAAACATAGGTGCCTGATTCTGCACATGGGCAAACACAGGAGATCCAGGCACAGTTTAGGGCTAGGGAGGATCAAAAGGACAATAGGAACTTGGGATTCTGAGCACAAATCAGTCCTCATACTTTAAGTTAATTGTAACATTTCTGCTTCTTCAGATACAAAGCAGGGAATAACCAAAATCCCTTGAGGCCAAGCTCAGAAAGGAGAAAGGAAATGAACTATTGGTATCCAAGTTCTGGTTTCCTATTATTATTGAGGAAAATAATCTCACATACTTGGGGCAAGTTGTCAAGAAGGTCCAGTCCCTGGGGGGTGGGGGGGGGCGAGGCGGGGAACGGGACACATCATTCCAGGAAAGGTAGAAGGTTAGAGAAAGAGAAGCATGCTCTCCACAGGACATACTGACACTGTGACTGTAACAAGGGGCTCAAGCGTGTCGGACATCACAAGGATGGTGCAGGACAGCTCAAGGCTCAGATCTGCTGTTCACAGGGCACCATGTGTCACAGTGAGCTTGACGCCCCCCAACCACCACCATTATGAAGGAACTTCCATGCCATAGTTGGTGTTCAGGTGCAATCTGAAAAAGAAAATAAATTCATGCCAACTGCACAAATATTTTTATTTCATCAGAAATATTTTATCAGAAAAAAATTTTTTAAAAGTTACAGTAGGTATAATGGTATTTAGTGAATTATCTTGACAGGATTATATCACTCACAAAGGAACACAGAGAAGTCAGAATCTTAGAGTTGTATTACTCCTCTCAGTGAAATGAGGAAAGTGCACTAGAAAACATCAATATCCCATAAACTCTGAAAAACCAGCAATGATAGGTATTTGCCTTACTTTCACATTTGTACTCTGTCTCATAACCTTGAATAACAGTTCCAGCCTTCAAAGACAAAGGCTAAGAAAACCTACCAACTGGGAACAAATATTTGGCAATATCATTTCAGACAAGAGTCTCATAATGGAAGTTTATGGAATATTCCTGGCCTCCACAAGGAAAAGACTAAGAATCCAACTACAAAATGGGCAAAAGACATGGAAAGAGTTGTCACAGAAGTTTGAATGGCCAACAGACACATGAAAAAATGCTAAAAATAACTAGTACTAAGAGAGATGCAAATCAAAACTACAATGAGATACTATCACGTTCCATTAGCAGTGGCAAAGTTTAATTGGACAGCAAGTAATAAATGTTGACAGGATGTGGCTCTTATACACTGTTGATGGGACTGTACAATGGTACAACTCTGGAAGACAGTTTGGCACTTCCTCAAAAAGCTAAACATAAAAATTCCATATAACCTAGCCATTCCATTGTTTGGAATACACCCCAAGAAAATGAGTTCTGAGGCTCAAACAGAGACACGTACATCAATGTTCATAGCAGTGTTATTCACCATCACAAGAACATGGAAATTACCCAGATGTCCAACAACAAACAAATGGTTTGAGAAGTTGTGGTACATTCATGCAATGGAATACTACACAGCATGTAGGAGTAATCATTTTGTAAATTACTACCTGACTTGGAGGACCTGGAGACCATTATGCTGAGTGAACTAATTCAATCCCACAAGGACAAATACTGTATAAAATTGCTATTGTAGAATGAGTATGAGGATCCAAGGGTGGGGAGAGTGGAAGCAGAGGGGTGAGTATGAGTGAGGGGGCTGTTAATCATAGGATTGCACAATTCGATGAATGGAGTGGTGAAGGAAATGGGAAGGATCTTGTGTGGAAAACAATGTATTCAAACTTTGTAATTAAATCACTATAAAATAAAAAATACATAGAGGGTGAAACCAGAAAAATAAAAGGATAAAAGTCTCTCCTGCCAGGAGTCTGTGGGTGGTACAGCTAACTCATTCAATGCCTAATTGAAAGGTTGAAGGTTTGTGTCCACCTTAAGGTACTTTGAAGGGAAAACTTGGACTTCAACTTCTGAAAAAAGAGCCATCAGAAAATCAGAACTCTCTAAAATTGTTGAGGGTTTATTACATTGTCATTTAAACAAACAAACAAACAAAAACCAAAAAACCCCCAAACATACCCTTTAACTTTAAGGCTATTGATGTTGGGTGCCTTTGAGTCAACTACAATTCGTAGTGACCCTATGAACAATAAATCAGAATCTTGCCTTGTCCTGCTCCAACATCTCTGCTGTGTTGTAGTCTATTCTTTCAGTCATTGTATCAATCTGTCTCCTTGAAGTTTTCCTCTATTTTGATGACCCACTACATTGCCCAGTATGATGGCTTTTTCCAAGGACTGACCCTTCCTGTCAACGTGCCCCAGGTATGTGAGGTGAAATTTCACCATCTTCATCTTTAAGGAGCACCTTAGTTGCATTTTTCCAAGATGGATTTTGTTTGTTCTTTTAGCAATCGATGGCCTATACAGAGCTCTGGCTGCCTAGTGTTAAGAAGCTGCGCTCCAATCCTAAAGGCATGCAGTTTGAATCCACCAGCTGCTCAGTAGGAGAAGGATGGACAGTCTCCTCTTGTACAATTTACTATCTCTGAAAACCTGCTGGAGGGTCATCACCGAATCAGTTCCAACTAAACAGCACACAACTTCACCAACACCACAGTTCAAAGGCAATTTTCATTCCATCTTCCTTATTCATTGTCCAAATTCCAGATATAAAGGAAGCTATTGAAAAATACCATGATTTTCAACAGACTCACCTTCCTTTTAAACTGATATCCTTTGCACTTTAGCACTCTAATGAAGTCCATGACAGTTTTGTCAAATGCAACACATCTTTTCATTTCTTGGCTGTCACTACTATGGGTATTGATTGTGGATCCAAGTAAAATTAAATCATTGGCAACTTCAGTGTTTCCTCTATCATAATGTTACCTAGTTTGGTAGTAGTGAAGATTTTATTTTTTTATTCTTGATGTTGATATATAATCCACAGTGGAAGTGTAGCCTCTAACCTTTTTCAGTAAGGACTTCAAGCCTTCACTCTCTGCAAACAAGATTGTATCATTTACATAACGCAGGTTATAACTTTGATGAGTCTTCCTCTGATCTTGATGCAACATTCTTCTTCAAATAGTCCAGCTTCTTAGAAGATTTGCTCAGCAGACTGAATAGTTATGTTGAAAGCATACAGCCTTGATGTACATCTTTCCTGATTTTAAGCAATGCAATCAATGTTCCCTTGCTTTGTTTGTACAGAGCTTTTTAGTCTAGGTACAGGTTTCATATGAGCATAATTAAGTGTTCTGAGATATCTGTTCTTAATGTTAGCCATAATTTGTTTTGATCCACACAGTCACAGGCCTTTACAAGAGTCAATAAAACTCAAATAAACATCTTTTTGGTATTTGCTTTCAGCCAAAATCCATCTTACATAAGCAATGATATGCCTCCTTCCTCAGACTCTTGTGACAGCTGCTTGAATGTCTCACTTTCCTGTTGACACACTGTTGTTCAAGCCATTTAGAAATAATCTTCAGAAAGATTTTACTTGAATGTGATATTAATTATATTGTTTGTTTATGTCTGCACTAAATTGGATCACCTTTTTTATAGAACGGGAATAAATATGGATCTCTTTCTATCAGTTTGTCAGGTACCTGTTGATATACTGCTTCAAGTGTTTTGAATTATCCTCAGATGAAGAAGCTTAAGGCCATCAAGGCTACTAAGTTCATAAAACATATTTGGTAATATTTGCACCCACCAGGATCACTGGGAAATCAGGGCACTGGCCCAATTAGGAGGATCTGGCGAGTGAACCAACGATATCCATGGCAATGCAACAATGAGTAGAAGTCCAACAGAAATTGTAGGAGATAACACAGGATCAGGCAGAGTTTTATTCTATTGACCATAAAATCACCATGATTCAGAGCCAAGACAGTGGCATCTAACATTAGCAACCACCTTAGCTGACATTCACTCACCTGTGATAATTTATCCACTATCAAGGCCCTCACTACCCTTGTATCAAGGACTCTCAACTATTCTAAATATATAGAGAGGCTTGGTGACCAGTCACTGGTATTAGCTTTCCACGATCTTCTCAATTGCTTGTTATGTGTCTGAGAACTGGACAATGACTAAGGGTGACAGAAGAATCGTTGATGCCTTTGAGTTATGATGCTGAAGGAGAATATTGAAGATACAATGGACTGCCAAAAGAACAAATAGGTCTGTCCTGGAGAAGGTAAAATCACATTGCTCCTTAGAGGCTAGGATTCTGAGTCTCCGTTTCACATGCTTTGTGCATGTTTCCAGGAGGGACCTGTCCTTGGAGAAGGACATCATGCTTGAAAGGGTAGAAGGTCAGCACAGAAGACCAAGAGACCCTGGATGAGATGGATTGACCCAGTGACTGGGATAATGGAGTCAGGGGTGTCAGACGTGGTGAGTTTGGCAGAGGATAAGGCAAAGTTCAGAGTTGTTGTTTACAGGGTGACTATAAATAAGTCGTAGTCCTGTTCACAGTGCATAACAACAACTATCTTCTTCTTCTTATTTGTTGTGTAACGTCAAGTCAGAAACATAACCGACCTTCCAGTAGGTTTTCAGAGGCAGTAAATTGCACAGGAGATTCTCTATCTTTCTCTCCCAGATCCTGTAATTACAGATGTTTGGAATAAATGTCTCTGGCAGACACAAATATAAACAACGTAAACATGAACATGAATATTTGTTTTTCCACAACCAGAGGCAAAAACCTATTAAAGCTGTATAAGAATAAATATTATGGTGTTTTTTTTTTTTAAATGAAAAAGTGGAAGAAAATGGAACTGAATATGTATCATCATTCTCAAAGGATCATTTTTTTAAGCTTGGAAGTAAAGAAAAATCACAAAGGAAAAAATATTAGCAGGTTTCACTGCATAAAACATAAAACTTCAACCATCAGGAAAATCAACATTGTATGAACAAAATAAGGAGGTAAATAACAGTTAGGAAAGACTTTCCTACAAATTAGAAAACAGAGGTGCCATGAAAAGTCAAGGCAGACAATGAAAACATTATTTTCACAGCATACTTCTTGCCCAGATTCTAGGATAAAATCCACAAGTTGAGGAAACAGTATTCCTTTTCTGGTGCTATCCATAGCATATGACCTTGAGCACATTACTTAATTAAAATGTTCCTCAGTTTCTCCGTCTATAATAAAAAGAAGCCAGTTGCCTTGAGTCAGTTCCAAGGCTTGGGGACCCCGTGTACATAGAGTAGAATTGCAGTCCACAGGGTTTTCAATGGCTGATTCTTTTTTCAACTTTTTATTGTGGTTTGAGAGAAAGTTTACAAAACAGATTGTTATCCCTTTCAGCCATTGATAGATACTTCACTTTATTGATTCTAATCCCCACAGCACTCTTCCCACTATTTTGGGAGTTCTTGTTTCCATCTATCTTTTTACCTTCACCCTTCCTGCCTTCTAAGCTTAATCCTCAAGTGCCTAGTGGTAAGGAACTGCACTGCAATCCCAAAGGCACATGGATTGAGTCTACCAGCTGCTCTGCAGAAAAACAATGGACAATCTCTTCCTGTGCAATTAACTGTTTCTGAAAATCTGCTAGAATTTACTACACAACAACAACAACAATGCTGCCTATGGGTAATAAGGAAGAACAAAGATAAACTGATATTTTTACATTGTGATATTGCATTGTTGGAGAAGAGTTCTCAATAATCTGTGGACTAAAAAAAATAAAAATCCTTTCGACTACCAAAAGAACCAAAGAAATCTGTGTTGGAGAAAATGCAATCAGGGTTCTCACTAGTGAAACTTCATCTCAGATATTTTGGACATATTATCAGGAAGGTTATGTTATTAGAACACTTGATTGTTCTTATGTGAAACGTATATTTAGACCAGAAAGCTGTTGTCTGAACAGAGCAGGTGATGAACCACCATGTGGTTAAAAAATCAAGAAAGGAGTTCATCAGGGATGTATCTGTTCTCCATATCTTTTCCATTTATATGCTGAACAGATTATTCAGGCAGCTGAACTTTATTTTAAAAAATGTGGCATCAGGATTGGGGGAAGATTCATCAACAACCTGCATTATGCGGACCACACAACCTTGCTTGCCAAATCAGAGGAAGACTTGAAGTATCTGCTGCAGAAGATCAAGAACTGTAGTCTTCAATATAGATTACATGTCAACCTCAAGTTAACAAAAATCTTCACTGGGCCAATAGCAAGCATCGTGATAGACGGAGAGAAGATTTCATTTTGCTTGGAACCATAATCAACACTCTTGGCACTAGCAGTCAGGAAGTCAAAAGACGATTTGTACTGGGAGTATCTGCTGTCAAGGACCTCTCCTGGATGCTGAAGAGCAAATATGTCAGTCTAGAGATAAGATGCACCATCCAAGCCATGTCTTTGCAATTACTTGTTAATCATCAAAGAGCTGGACAATGAATAAGGATGATAGAAGGAGAACTGATGTCTTTGAGTTGTGGTGCTAGAGAAGAGCACTGAACATAACACGAACTATCCAAAGAACAAACAGTTCCATCCTGGAGAGGGTGAAACCAAGTTGTTCTCTGGAGCTGAGGATTTTGAAACTCTGTTTCACATGTTTTGGGCATGTTGCCAGGAGGGACCAGTCCTTGGAGAAAGACATCATGCTTGGAAGGGTAGAGAATCAAAAAGGACCTTGAATGAGATGGATTGGCACAAGCACTGTGTCATGGGATCAGGTGTGTAAGAGATGATGAAATTGTCTCAGGACAGGGCAAGGTTCAGAAGGCATGAATCACAGTTGACTTGACAGCACCTAACAATAATAACAATCAGGAAGGCCAGTCCTTGGACAAAGACATCATGCTTACAGAAGTGGAGGGTCAGCAAAAGACCAGAAGATCCTCAACAAGATAGATGAACATAGTGACCACAGCAATGGGCTTGAGCCTGACAGAGATTGTGAGGACGGGGCAGGGCAGGGTGAGGTTTCAATCTCTTGTTCATAGAGTCACCATGAGTCACAAAGTGACAGCATCTAACACCATCAACAACGCTGCTCCATTGATATTCTGTATGGCTGATTGTCCTAAGAACTGAGTATCTCCAGGTATTCCATTTCACCTATTGTCTATGGTTTCGTTGCCTTGATGACACCGAACAATATTGTTTCACTGTAATATGAATCACACAGTGAGTTTAAGTCCAAGTTCAAAAGGTGGTTAGAGATCATAATCCTGAGAGTTTTACCAGTCCCTGTGGAGTCAGGATCCTTGGAATAGCTTATTTTTTTAGTAGTGGATAATCAGGCCTTTCTTCCAAGGCGCCTTAGGGTGAGCTCAAATCTCCAACACGTCAGTCAGTAGCTGAGTCTCCTGTTTGCCTCATTCCAGGACCCGAGCCTACACTTAGGAAAGCCTAATTCAAAACAAAAACAGATGGTAAAGCAAATGGTAAAAGGTGGCACTGTGTTCTAAACACAGCCTTACATAGTACCTGACTTGAGGAATCTACAGTATAATGGGATTGACATTGTTGACCAAAAGCCCTAAACTGAACGTTAATCATAAATGCTGAACATTCTGTCTAAAAAACTAGGAACTCTTTTACTGACTGACTCAAAGCTTTCTAAAATAAAAATATCCATTAACACAGCAGCACTGTAAACTGATATATCAGTTTTAAGCCTGGTATTCCCAGAGGGAGGGAGCTCTGGTGGCCTCCTGGGTAAAGAGATGTGCTGTCAATGCAAAGGCACTAGGTTCAAATCCACTAGCTCTGCAGGAGAAAGATGGGTGATCTCTCGTGCCATTTATAGCCCCTGAAAACCCCATGCAGGGGCAGCTGTGAGTCACATCTGTCTGTACAGTACACAACAACAACATAACAACCTTCCCACAGGGCGGTACCATCCAGTGGTTGCTCACAACTGGTTCAGAGGCCCAGCGAGGTGCTTCAGACACACTGTCTCCAATCAGCACAAAACCCCCAAGGTGCTTTACAGAGGGCACAGTTGAGGCTTAGAGAGGTTAAGCAATCAGCATAGGACCATTCAACTGATCAATAGCAGAGCTAGTTTCGGAACTCCTTTCTCATCCAATAGCATGGCAGACAGCGGGGAGAATTTGATGGAGAACTAGAGACCAGCTGAGAAAAGAAGCCACTGTTGCTGCTTCTCCTTTGGAAATGACAAGAGAAGAAAGCCCTCGAGGGACACTGCATGGTCTGTGAGGACTATTCAGATGGGACAGGATTTCTGTCGTCACATCTTCATCCACAACCCTCTCAAAGTGCCTCAGCAGATGACGGCAGTTCCAGATCGAGATGCATTTAATTTTTAAACAATAGCCAGGCACCCTGCGCACCAGCCTGTGGCTCTGATGTGACGCGCATCCTCTGATTTATGTCAGTCCGCTGAGAACGCGCTTATTTCTAAGGGACATTAACCTCTTGTATCATTCTCTATTTTTAGCCCTTGAGTGAGTGATGAATCACGTCATATTCAGACAGGGTGCTTAAAGACATACTAGAGCCAAATTAAATTACAGAGCTTCAGACAGTGCCCACAGTTCTAAAGAATGACACTGGAATGCACTGTCCCCGTCCAGCTTCAGTGCTAAGTTTAGAGAGAGGCAGAGACCCATCATATATTATAAGGTTGAACAAGAGTCTAAGATTAAGCTTCTTCCAATTTTAATAAAGCTCAATATACCCAGGCAGCTCACTCCAGAAGCCAGGGATAGAAATGATTTCTCTTGAATATAGAGCATCATGCTGTGTGTTCAGACACTACTAGTAGAATTCTCACTCATTCAAACATGTATGGAACACGTATTTGTGACAAGGGCGCTCTGGTGGCCTAGTGGTAAGGAGTTGCATGGTCAATGCAAAGGAAAGCAGTTCAAATCTACCACCTGCAGCTTGGGAGAAAGATGAGCAATCTTTCTCCTGGGGAGATTTACAGCTTCTGAAAACCTGCTGGAAGACCAGCTATGAGTCAGTTCTGACTTGATGGCACATAACACACACACAATGTGAATGGTACTGCCTCAATCTCAGGTGAAGACAGTGGTGGACAGAAAACTCCCAGATAACAGTTCCGCCTGTGGACTTACTTTAGTGAAGAGATGGAAGTTAATCAAATTATCAAATACACAATGGCTTGGTTTGAGTGCTGAAATGGTATCCTTAGGTCACTGTTTCTGCCTCTCTCTCGGCCCATCCCTGTGCTCTGTGGTCTACTGGACTTCCTGTCTCAGCAGGCTCTCTCTGTGACTGACATGACCACATACAGCTTCCAACTACTATGAGATTGCATGAGTGATGATTTCCATGGGAGGCAGGGCATGTCCCTACCACTCCAGTAAAGTCCCAGCAAGGACCCTATGTTCATTCCTGTACCTGTCACGAAGACATGGGAAAGAAATAGTCAGAATAGTCACATGTATATCCTGGGGGTGACAGAAGGGAGGGGGTGGGATGGGTCTCCCTGGCACCATCTGTCCAGGCAGGACTCACATGACATGGGAGAGGCTGGTTTTCCAAACGAAAGGACAATTGGTCAGTGAATGTTTCTCCCAAATGTCAAAAAAGCAGATCAAGTAAAAGAAAAGAAGTTGCACTGTAGATTATGGTTTGGGTTTGTTTGGGGGTTTTTGGGGGGAGGGGGTGTTTCTTCTAATTCTTCAGAGGACAAGGGACTAAGGCCCATAGCACAGGAGAAAATGATTGGTCTACAGACAGACCATAGTGGATGTGGACTCAAATCCTGCCTACATTTGCATTTTTAAAGGTTATATGGCATGGCAGGGACAGTGTATGGTTTAAAATTAAGAAGGGATCACATCAGGGTTGTATTCTCTCTCCATACCTATTTAATCTGTATGCTGAGTAAATTATTTGAAAAGCTGGACTCTTTGAAGAGGTGTGTGGCATCAGGATTGGAGGGAGACTCATCAGTAGCCTGTGCTATGCAGATGACACAACCTTGCTTGCTGAAACTGAAGGGGACTTGAGGCACTTGTTGCAGAGGATCAAGAAATGCAGCCTCCAATCTGGATTGCATCTTTATGTCAAGAAAACAAAGATTCTTAACACTGGGCCAATAGAAAGCATCACAGTGAATGGAGAGGAGATTGAAACTGTCAACAACTTCATCTTACTTGGATCCATAATTAATACCTTTGGTTCCAGCAGTCAAGAAATCAAGAGACATACTGCATTGGGAAAGTCACAGTTAGACCTTTCCTAATTGTTGAGGAGTTATGATGTTGGTTTGAGGACAAAGATGAATCTTATTTAGGCCATGACTTTTCAATCACTTGCTATGCTTCTGAGAACTGGACAATGAATAGGGATGACAAAAGAAGAATTGATACCTTTAGTTTTGATGTTGAAGAGGAACACTGAACATCCCACAGACTGCCAAAAGAACAAACAAATATGTCTTAGAGAGGGTGCAGCCAGAGTGCTCTTTGGAGGCAAAGATAATGAGGCTTCACCTCACATACTTTGGACATATTTCTTGAAGGGGCTATTCCTTGGTAAGGGATGTGATGCTGGGAACGGTGGAGGGTAAGAGAAAGAGAGGAATACCCTCAACCAGGGGACTGACACAGTGACTGCTGTAGTGGGATCTAGTGGATCAGGAAGTGTTAAGATGGCACAGGACAGGACAGAGTTCAGATTCACTATTCAAAGAGCCACTATGAATCATTCTCACCTCAATGACACCTAATAGCAACAAAAAAGAAACCAAGACCTCCTTCTAAACAGATGTATGCACACCCATGTCTATAGCAAAGATATGGAAAAGGCTCAAGTACCCATCAACAAACAAATGGGTAGGAAAAACTACAGTGTATGCGCACAATGGAATACTCCATAGTTCTGAAAAACAAGGAACTCATAAAACATTACACAAAATGAATTACCCTGGAGGACATTATGCTGAGTTAAATATCTCAATCACAAAAGGACAAATAATGCATAACAGCACTGTTATAAAGTAAGACTGATATAGGGGGTTGGGAGGAGAATAGAAAAAGCATGCATAGATGATGAGCACTGCATTGGAATAGATGAAGGAAAGAACTGTTTAAAAGGAAGATATGAAAAAAATTTAAAAATTAAATAAAAGTAATATATGACAACAGTCCTGAATAAGAGGTGCACTGAAAAGTGGACTGGTGGAGGAGGAAGGTAGAGGGAGGGAGGAAATTTGTGCAACAATGAATTAACTTTTTTTAATTTTTTAATTATTTTTTTGTGTGTACCATCAAATCAGATCTGACTGGTACAGGAGGTGATTGCCCCTCCTTCTCCAGCAGAGCATCTAGTGGATTCGAACCACATACCTCTGGTATTGCAAATATAGCTTCTTGCCACTAGGCCACCAGAGCTCCCTAAATTAATATTTTTTAAAAAAGAAAGTGAACTGGGGGAGGGGAGAGGGAGAGAGAAAAAATGTGCAACAATGAATGAAAATCCAACTCTTCTGTAAGTTTTCGTTAAAATCACAATTAAAATAAAAATTTACTTTAAAAATAAATAAGTAAAGGTTATGTGGGCTTGGGCCAGACTCCTAACCCTTTCTGAAACAGCGTCCTCAGTGGTACTATGAGGATGACAGCTCCACTCTCATAGAATTGTTGGGGAGAGAAGTGATATAATCTAAACAAAGAAGTACAGAGCCAGGAGCACTGGAGATGCTAGACAGATGGTGGGGACTACGAAATCTCTCTGAAGGTCATGCTATGTAATATGTACAGGCTTCTGATTTGTGGGGTTGGGGAGTGGATAGTGTTTAGAGACAAGAGGAAGACACAGAATATTTAAAAATAAATAAGCATATATTCCTACGTTGATGAGTGCTTTGATGCTGTTTTATGGCCACTGAGTTTTACAACTAGAAGCAACCTTACGAACAACAGATGTGACCCTGGCTCTCCTGTGAGCCATCCTCATCACCTCCGATGTGCTCACACCCACTGTTACAGTGTCCATTCCACTTGTTGGAGCTCTTCCTCTTTTTCTCTGACCTTCAGTTTTTCCTACAATGATGTCCTTTTCCAAGGACTGGTTCCTTGACCAGAACATGTGAGATGGAGTTTCAGCATCCTTGCCTCTAAAGGATACCCTGGTCGCAGTTCCCCCAAGACAGATCGGTCTGTTCTTCCGGCGTTCTGTGGGATGCTCAGTCCTTTCTCCAACAGCACCATTCAAAAGCATCAATCCTTCTTCTGCCATCCTTACTTGTTATCCAACTATCAGATACAACCCAACTCACTGCTATCAAGTCTGTTCTAACCCAGAGCACCTACCTTCAGGTTCTCAGGGCTGTACGTATTTACAGGAAGAGTATGTCCATCTGCAGAGCAGCTGGTGGACTGGAACTATAAACCTTTTGGTTGGCAGCCTGGTACATTACACAACACAATGCCAGGGCTTCTTATACCTAACCTGCTCACTCTTACTCATTTCTGTTGAGTCAGAACCCATTTATGATTGACACTCTATTGGGTTTTCTGACACTCTATTGGGTTTTCTCATGAGAGGAGACTGACCCTCTTTCTCCATTAGAGCTGCTGGTGGACTTGAACTTTAAGAAAGACACTGCCTTTGGGCTAGCAGCTCAACTCCGTAAAGAAAGTAGATGCTAAGCAGGTATTTGTTCAAAGCAAAAGAGACCAGTTTGTTTGTTTGTTTGTTTTTAAAGAGAATTTCTAACTATTCTTAAAAGAGAAATAAAGTAAAAATGTACCTTTTGAACTTAAATATACACACAAGAATTTCTCACTCAAAAAATTGTCTTAAAAGTTACACGAAGTATTAATATCTTCAACACCAAGGAAGTCCAAAATATCTTTGCTTTGCTTTGTCACTTTGCCACACCATCAGTTTCATTGCAGTTGAGTTAAGCGGAGTTAAATTGCACTATCAACCCAAAGGCAAGTGGTTCAAACCCATTAGCTGTTCTGTGAGAGATAGTGACAATCTCCTGCCATGTACAAGCTACAGACTCTGAAAACCTGCTGAAGGATCAGCTATGCATCAGTTCAACTCAATTACAGTAAGTTTTGTGAGTGTTCGGTGATAAAGACTAAAAAAAATCCAGTAAAGTCCAAAAAGCAGTCTACTTAATTTTAGTTAATTCAGAATTAAGAAAACTCTTACTTCACTCTAATCAGGTTTATTAAAATGTAAATTTTATATTTATAATGGTATTCAATGAACCAAGCACATTTTTTCACTAATAGCGTGTTCAGAAGGAATAATGCTCTTTTTATTTAAAGAAAAGTTATGCATATTTCTCTGCTCATTTTATAACCCTGGATAAGCCTCATTATAAAAGAAAAATATATGAATTCAAAAGAACTCCATATAAATTATGAAGACCTGAACTGAAATCAGTGAGGTACAGAGCAAAACCTTCCAGAATTCATGAGATGCAACAGAGACATGAACATTGACTTAGGTGCTCAGGTGGCATAGTCTGTAGGAAGCTGTGCTGCTAACCCAAAGACGGTGCCCCTCTAGGAGTTCGAATCCACCAGCAGTGCCTCTGGAGAAAGATGGGCAGTCTCCTTTTGTGTGATTTACAGTCTCAAAACACCCAGGGGAGAAGCTTCTGTGAATTGGTTCTAACTCAACATCAATGATTTATTTTTTTAAATTCTCCTCAGGCCAAGTGGATTTGGAATGTTGTTATTGTTATGTGCCTTCAAGTCACTTACAACTCATAGCAACTCTATGTACAACAGCTCTGAACCCTGCTTTATCCTGAGTCAGCCACATGGTCTGTGACACACCTAACCCCATGACTACAATCACTAAATCAATCCATCTCATCGAGGGTCTTCCTCTCTTGCACTGTCCATCCACTCTCCCAAGCATGACGTTCCTCTCTAAGGACTGGTCCCTCCTTACAACATGCCCAAAGTATGTCAGATGGAGCTTCAGAATTCTTACCTCCAAGGAGCACCCAGGTTCACCCTCTCCAGGATGGATCTATTTGTTCTCATAGCAGTCCATGGTATATTCAATACTCTTCCCCAGCACCATGGCTGAAAGAAGGTGCGCCTGATACAGGCCATGGTCTTTGAAATTCCTTGCTATGCATCAGAAATCTGAACAATGAGTAGGAATGATAAAAATCCTCCAGATTTCTTGGCACAACTTTGTAAGCACATCCAGGCCTGTGTCTGTTTGTTGAAATATGTCAATTAGCATGCCTTGATTTTTGCCAATTCTTTTAGAGCAGCTTAGACTTCTTCCTTCATAAACACAGCCACTTGCTCATACGTTATTTAATGAAATTCTTCTGTGTCAGCCAATTCCTTTTGGTACAATGACTCTGTATAATCCTTCTATCTTCTTTTAATGCTTCTTAGGCAAGATTTTCAACAGCTGCTTTTCCAGGAATATCATTCATCTTTCTTTGGAAATACTCTGAGTAAAGTGGAACTAGTAACTTCTCACAAGTCAAGCTACTCTTTGTACCAACCAAAGTTCAATACTGAGGAGTCCAGAATTCCCTGCCTAACTGATTCTATTTGCTTAAAAAACTGACACAGACCTCTCCTCCAAGCCAGCCTCCCCACAGTAGACCATACTGAAGGAGTGCACACACCTAGGTTCTCTAAGTCGCTAGGAGGTAGTTGCTTGAGGTAGTGTTTGCATAAAGGTCAGACATGTGAATGAGGGTGTCCACACATGCACGCGAGAGAGTTCTTCATGGTGCAGCATGGAGCTGGGGGTAGAAGGAGAGAGAGGAGGGATCAGAAGTGAGCAGTTAAATGAATGTCAATCATCCTGATGTTGAGAATATATATCTATATCGTTTTCTTTCTCAATGTCAGAATAGTTTCTAATTATAAATTTATTAAACAGGAGATAAGAGTTTTTACATACATAAAAATGAGCATTTTTATACTGATTATCTGTTTCTTCTTGATCTGACGTAAAAGACATTCATAACCCACTAAGTCCAACGGGGCTGTTAATGAGGGTCAGCAACTCAGAGTATTTAAGAACCGCCCCTATGCAGGTAAATTCAAAACGGCCATGAAATCTGAAAGCTCGCATATAAAAGAAGACATAGGGTTTCCCAAATTTAGCAATGATTTAAAATTTTTACATAATAATAATCAATTCCATGACTTGCAAAATCTCTTCTAATAAATTAATTATTTTTTAAAAATTCATTCAACTATGCTAAGTTGCCTGGAAGAGATGAACTGTGAGATGACATCAAGGATATTATCCAGAAAGAAAGAAGAGGTCATTAAAAAGACAGAGAAAAAAAGAAAAGAACAACATGGAGAAGACTATGAAAATTACACTAGAACATCAAGGAAGCCAAAACAAAGAGAAGAAATGGCTAAGTAAAAGAGTTGAACGAAAAATTTCAAAGGGCAGCTCAAGAAGACAAAACTAAATAATGTAATGAAATGTGTAAAGAGCTGGAGTTACAAATCAAAGGGAAGAACACACTTGGTATTTCTCAAGCTGTAAAAACTGAAAGAAAAATTCAAGCCTTGAGTTGCAAACTGAAGGATGCTATAGGCAGAATCCTCAATGATTCAGGAAAGATCAAAGAAGATGGAAAGAAAACAGAGTCACTGGAGCAAAAGAAACTGGCTGATACAGAACCAAGTCAGGAAGTAAGAAAGTATAATCAAGAGCCAATGGTAGTGAAAGAAGAAGGTCAAGCTGCATTTAAAGCATTGACAAAAATAAGACCCAGGAATTGAAGAGATACCAACTGACAGGTTTCAACAAAGAGATGCAGCCCTGGACACGCTCACCAGGCTGTGCCAAGAAATCTGGAAGAGAGCTTACCTGGCCAACGAAAATAAATCCATATTTATTGCCATTCTCAAGAAAGGTGATCTAACAGTATGTGGAAATTATTGAATAATAAATATCACATATGAGCAGAATCTTGCTGAAGATTATTAAAGAATGGCTAAAACCATACATCGACAGAGAACCACCAGAAATTCAAACCAGATTTAAAGAGGCTGTGGCACCTGAGACACCACTGCTAATGCAAATGAATCGTGGCTGGAATCAGACAATACCAGGAAGTATGTCTATTTGTGTTTTATTGCCTATATAAAGGCATTTGACTATGTGTGTCACAACAAATTATAACTAACATTGAGAAAAATGGGAATCCCAGGATACTCAATTATGTTCATGCAAAACCTATACGGACACCAAGAAGCTCTTGTCTGAATAAAGCAAGGGAACAATATAGGATTTAAAATCAACAAAAGTGTGTGTCAAGGCTATATCCTTTCTGCATACCTATTATATCTGTATACTGAGCAAATGATATGAGAAGCTGAATTTAGGGGAAAAATGTTTAATTAGAATTAGTGGAAGATTAATCAATTTGTATTATGCAAATGACACAATCTTACTTACTTACTGAAACTGAAGAAGAAATAAAGCACTTGCTGCAGATCAAAGACTAAAGCTTTCAATACAAATTACATATCTACAGCAAGAAAACAAAAATCTTCACCACTGGGACAATATGCAACATCAGGATAAACAGAGAAAAGTTTGAAATTGCCAATGAGTTTATTTTACTAGGATCCACAATCAACACCTTTGATAACAAAAATCCAGAAGTCAAAACACTTACCACAATGGGATAATCTTCAGTCAAGGACCTCTCCAGAGTTCTAAGGAGAAATTATGTCAGTTTAAAGACTAAGATGTGACCTACAACCAGGAGAAGATAAAACAGATGAATGGGATCTTCTAAGAATCAAATGCCTATGCACATCGAAAAACTTCTCCAACAGGGTAAAAAGGGAAGCCACAGACTGGGAAAAAGAAAACAAATAGATTCATCCTGGAGAGGGTTAAACCAGGCTGCTCCTTGGAGGCAAGGACTCTAAGGCTCCATCTGACATACTTTGGACATGTTGCAAGG
>NW_006399818.1:485249-503039 GCF_000299155.1 Elephantulus edwardii
TATACTGCATTGAAACAGATGAGGGAGAAAACTGTTTAAAAGGGATATGTGATTAGGTATTTTTGTCATGACAGGAGTCCAGGGTGAAGGTATAGTGGAGTGGACCTGGGAGAGGGTTTGTAAAACAATGAAAGAATTTTTCCTTTACTTTTCCAAGAGGGTAGTGTACTAGGGGGTAGGGTTGGGACGGAGAAAAGTGCAGCAATGAATGAATGAAAAAAAAAAAAGACTAAGATATGCTTGATAGAATCCATGGTCTGATTCTGAGACGAATGTGAATCCCAGAACACTTGATCGTGCTAATGTGAAACCTATACTTGGACCAGGAAGCAGTCATCAGAACAGAGCAAGGAAACATTGCATGGTTCAAAATTGGGAAGGGTGTATGCCAGGGATATGTCCAATCTCCATACCTTTGCAATCTATCTGCAGAACAGATTATCAGGGAGTCTGGGCTCTATGAGGAGAAGTGTGGCATCAGGATCAGAGGTAGACTCATCAACAATCTGCATTATGCAGATGACACAACCCTGCTTGCTGAAACTGAGGAGGACCTGAAGTGCTTGCTGCAGAAGGTCAAGGACTGCAACCTTCAATATGGATTAAGGCTCAATATAAAGAAAACAAAGATTCTCACCACTGGGCCAATTGGCAGCATCAGGATGAATGGTGAAGAAATTGAGATTGTTAACAGCTTTAGCTTGCCTGGCTCCACAGTCAACACTCTGGCACCAGCAGCCAGAAAATTAAAAGACATATTATGATGGGAAAGACTGCTGTTAGAGACCGCAGGAAAGTACGGGAGAGCAATGGTGTCACTCTAGAGACTAAGGTGCACCTGGTACAGATCATGATCTTTGCCATCACTTGCTATGTGTCAGAGAGTTGCACAATTACTAGGGAGGATAGAATTGATGCCTTTGACCTGTGGTGTTGAAGAAGAGTATTGAATATAACATGGACTGCTAGGAAAACTAACAGGTTTATCCTAGAGAAAGTTAAACCAGGCTGTTTCTTGGAGGCAAGGATTCTGAAGCTTCATCTGACACACTTTGGACATGATGCAAGGAGGGACCAATCCTTGGAGAAAGATGTCATGCTTGGGAGAGTGGAGGGACAGACAGCACAGGAGTGGAAGACCCTCTATGAGGTGGATTGATTCAGTGACTAGGGTATTCAGGGTAAGTGTGTCAGAGACAGTGAGATAAGCAAAGGATAGAGCAGGATTTAGGGCTGTTATACACAGGGTCACTATGAGTCGCAGGCAACTTAATGACACATAACAACCACCACCACCATGCAATTTAAAGTTGGACAATGACTGTGGATGGCAGAAGAACATGGATGCTTTTAAGCTGTGGTGTTGGAGAAGACTATCCCATGGACTTCCAAAAGAACAAACAAATGTGTCTTGGAAAAAGTACAATCAGGACACTTCTTAGAGACAAGGATGGTGGAACTTTGTCTCATATACTTTGGGCATGTTGTTAGAAGGGACCAGTTTTGAAAAAAGACATCATGCTTCGTAAGGTGAAGGATCATCAAAAGAGAGGAAGACTCTCAACAATATGGATTGACACAGTGACTGTACTGATAGGTTCAAGTAAATTGGATATGATGAGTTTGACACAGGACAGGGCAGGACACAGATCTTCTGTTCACAGGGTCCCTATGGTTGTGGTGGTTGACTTGACAATGTAACAACATGCTGTTATTGTGTACCCTCAAGTTGAAACCAACCCAGAGCTGACCCTCCAGCAGGTTTTCAGAGGCAGTTAATCACGTGGGAGGTGGTTATCCATCCTTCTCCCATGGAGCTTCTGGTCGATTCAAATAGTTCGCATGCCATTGGGATTGCAGTGCAACTTCTTGCCACTAGGCCACCAGTGCTCCGAGAAACAACATGCTAAAGGATAACAAATGATGGAAAATACTGAGAAGACCGGCAATCCTGAAACACCAAGGATCCTAAAATCCAAAACTGCATATTTTAAAATCAGGAAAGGTGTATGCTGGAGTTGTATCCATTCTCAACAATCATTCAATCTGTATGGTGAGCATATCATTCAAGAAGCTAGATTATATAAAGAGGCATTGCAGAATCAATTTTGGAGGAAGATTCATCAACAATCTGCATTATGCAGATGACACAACCTTGTTTGCAGAAAGCGAAGAAGACTTGAAGTACTTGTTGCAGTTCAAACACTGTAGCCTTTGACATGGATTGCATCTCAGTATCAGGAAAACAAAAATCCTCACCAATCAAAAATCCTAGATCAACGTTCTTATTGTTGTTAAGCATCGTCAAGTAAAGTAAGACTTACAGTAACCCTATGAACAACAGATTTGAACCCTGTATCTATTATGATAGATGAAGAAAAAACTGAAGCTGTGAATTATTTAATTTTAGTTGAATCTATCATCAACACTCATGGTAGTAGCAATCAAGAAGTTAAGAGATGTGTTGCATTGGAAATATCTCCTTTCAAGGAGCTCTTTAAAGTGTTAAAGAGCAAGGAGTTCATTTAAAGACTAAGGTTCTGATGCAAGCCAAAGTATTTTCAATTGTTTCCTTTGCATCTGAAAGCTGGACACTGAATATGGAAGACTGAGGAAGAATTGATGTCTTTGAATTGTGGAGAAAGATAAAAAGAATACTAAATATTTCAAGAACTGGGGGAAAAAAACAACAAAACGAAACACCCAAACATGATCTGTCTTGGAGGAACTGCAACCAGGGTGCTCCTTACAAGCAAGGATGGTGAAACCTTGTCTCATTACTTTGGGCATGTTGTCAGGAAGGGCCTGTCCTTAGAAAAGGATATCATGCTTGGAAAGGTAAAGTGTCAGGGGAAGACATTCAACAAGATGAACTGACACAGTGACTGTAACAGTGGGCTTAAGCGTGTCAGAGGTTGGTGAGGATGGTGCAGAATATGGCAGGGTTCAGATCTGTTGTTCACAGGTCACTAAGAATTGTAGTCAATAGTACACGACAACAACGAGAGGGAAAGACTGTGTTCTCTTTCTACAGAAGATGAGATAATAAAACCATAGTCATGTGAAGAAGAGTTCAAGAGGTACATAGCCAAAATAGTAATGAGAAATGTGTTGGCGTGATGTCAAGCAGACTAATTATAAAAGTGTTGGGATTTTTTCCTGCATTTTGGTAGCCTGTCAGTTTTTTACAGCTTTGTAATTTACTGTCATCTCTTTTCCATTTTATAGAAATACTCGATTTTATGCCTAACTTTGTATTCATGTTCTGCATTCTTTTTCTAAAAGAGGATTCCTCCCCCACAAGTGTACAAACTTCAGTTCCCACAAATTCTGAATTTTCCTCAGCATCACACCTTATTACGTGCATTTAGGTGTGGAGTGATGAAGTGGGAGGTTATTGCGTCTAGATCTGGGGAAATCTAAAAAAAGGAGATTATCTGAGTGGGCAGTTCGTCCTGACCGCCAAGATGTCAAGATGTGTTCTTTCAAGGTAAAGGACTCAGCAGCCAGCAATTCCAGAATGCCTTCCCAGATGAGTGAATAGGGACTGGGTTCTTCCTTGTTTTTGTTCTGTAGTCATGGAGGCAGCTGATAATAGGAGTGATAACTGGGTGAGCAACAGATGACGCTTTAGCTATGACAGTCTATCTCACAGTTGAAAGGGAACAATAATTGAAAAAGAAAGGAAGAGGGGCAATCAAATCAGTGCAGCAGCCCCCCTACCCCCCCGAACATTCCTCAGTCCAGACAAAGAGCCAGCGGCAGTCACGGAGCACTGAGGACAGGGCTCAGAAGTAGACAAAGCGAGGGCTTGGGGCTCAGGCCGGTGGGAGGCAGATCAAGCTGTTCTCATCTGTGAGATGACAGACTGAGAACTATGACTAGTCTCATTGAACAGAGCCCAGGGATTCATTCTTAAGAGGTGATTTATTATTTCTTTTAGGATGAAGATGTTTCCTTCTGAAATAGATGAGGTTTCTGAGTGTTCACATTTCTTCAATCATAGTTCTTGGAGGTTTGGGATTTAATTTCCACATAAATTGGCATCGTTTAGGGATTTATATAAGATAGGCAACCCAAGGCAATGCTGTTTGTATTCTAGCAAAGCTTCTTTAACGCCTCAGAGGTCAGGCTTTAAGGTTCAATAAAGTGGATTGGATATATAGGCTTTTACCTCTTCTCTTTTGTGAACTCCCAATAATATGACTGCAAAGGAGTAAAATGAGGTTAAATTTAGAAGAACAAAATGAACATGAGAAAATGTGACAGCAGACTAGAGATTCAACAAGAACTTGATGTAATACTGGAAGGGAGCTCTGGTGGTCTAGTTGGTGAATTGTGCTGCCAGCCCAAAGGCAGCTAGAAGTGGGATTTATACGAACAAAGAAAGCATAATCTGAACATTCAACTACAGTCTCCACAAAATAATTTTGAAATCACATATTAAATGATTATTTGCTTTTCGAATAGGGTTGTTGCTGTGTTCTGTGGTTTGGAACGACCCATCGCTGACTCACCAGAGAGTTTTCAGAGGCAGTAAATCGCACAGGAGGAGACTGCCCATCCTCCTGCAGAGCAGATAGTGGACTCGCACCATGAGCCCTTGGGTTTGCAGTGCAGTTTCTTACCACCAGGTCACCCGAGAATAGTTACAGTTACAAAAAGAATAGCTTTTATTTACTAAATAATCAGTTGCTGTCAAGTCAATTCCAAATCAAGTGCAAAGGGACTAAGTAGGAGGGAGATGAATCAGGTGGTGGTTGTTGTTGTTGTTATGTGCTATCAAATGACCTGTGACTCATAGCAACCCTATGTACAATAGCTCTGAACCCTGCTCTATGCTGAGTCAACTTTATTGTCTCTGACACAGTACCCCCATGGCCCTAGTCACTAAGTCAATCCATCTCACAGAGGGTCTTCCTCTTTTTTGCTGCTCCACTACCCTCCCAAGCATAATGTCCCTCTCCAGGGAATAATCCCTCCTTGCAAAATGCCCACAGTACGTCAGGCAAAACCTCAGAATCCTTGCCGCCAAGGAGCAGCCTGGTTTCACTCTCTCCAGGACAAACCTGTGTGTTCTCTTAGCAGTCCATGGTATATTCAATACTCTTCTCCAACACCACAGCTGAAAGGCATCAATTCTCCTTTTATCATTCCTGGTAATTGTCTAGATTTCCAATTCATAACATGTAATGGTAAAGACCATGGCTTGGATCAGACACACCTTAGTCTCCAGAATGACATCATTGCTCTTTAGTACTCTGGAGATGTCCCTGACAATTATCCAAAAACAACTGGAATAGCACATCAACAGAGAACTGTCAGCTGTGCAGTCTATGTTGAGAAAGAGGCTGTGGTACCGGGGGTATTATAGCTAATGTTAGATAGATCTTGGCTAAAAGCAGAGAGTACCAGAGGAATGTCTAACTGTGTTTCATTGACTATGCAAAGGCATTTGACTGTGTGGATCACAACAAACTGTGGCTGACTCTGAGAAGAATGAGAATCCCAGAAAACTTGATCGTGTTTATGCAAAATCTATACTTGGATCAGGAGGCAGTTGTCAGAACAGAGCAAAGAGACACTGCATGGTTTAAAATCTGATTAATCAGGAGCAAAAGAAAACAAACATCCTCACAATTTCAACAATCAGCCACATCATGCTAGATGAAGAAAAGATTGATGTTTTCAAGGGTTCAATTTTATTTGATTCCATAGTCAACACCCAGGAAAGGAGCAATCAAGAAAGCAAAAGACTTGTTGGCACTGGGCAAATTTATTGTAAAAGATATCTTTAAAGGGTTAAAAAGCAAAGATATCTCTCTGAAGGATAAGGTGAGTTTCCTATGCATATGAAAGCTCTAGAGTAATATAGAAAACCAAAGAAGAATTGAGAATTGTTACCTTCAAAATACAGGGAAGAGGACTATATATAACATGGACTTTCAGAAAACAAACACATCTGTCTTAGAAGTACATCCAGAATGCTCCTTATAAGCAAGGATTACATGACTTTGTGTCATGTATTTTATATATGCCATTAGAACCAGTTCCTGGAAAGGGACTTGATGTTTGGAAAAGTAGAGGCTTCAGTGAAAAAGAAGACATTCAAAGAAGTGGATTAACACAGTGGCCGCAATAATGGTTGAAACACAGCAAGGAATGGGATGGCACAAGACCAGGCAGTGTTTTGTTCTGTTGTACATGGAACTGCTATGAATTGGCACCAACTTGACACCTTACAACAACAATTAGGAGTAAATGGATTGTTACCAAAGATTCACTCTCTAACCCCAGCCAAGAAGTCTTCTTTCGGAAGAGATTGGACCAACAAATCCCTGACTCAGAGCAGGAATGAGGTGAGATATTGTGCTATACACAGAGTGGTTAGGTGAAGCCTGCATCTTGAAAAAGGAAGCCCTTGGCTCCTTTCCTTAGCTTGGTGACCCAGCAGCCTGAAGCGTGATTAGAGCCTCCTGGTGTGGATTCCTCTTTAAGAAACTGCTGACCCCTCCAATCCCCAAAATTGCCCAACCGTGTTGGCATTTGTGGCTCCTCCAATGAATTAACTTCCTCTCACCCAGTTACCCTAAAGAAAAATTCAACTCTCACTAAGACCTTGACCCTGAGTCTCCAGTCAGCCTGTAGACCTCACAACACTTGTAGAAATCCTGCCCTTTAAAAGTCAGAGAAAACATGTCATCTTGGAAAAAGAAAAAGAAATGTGCTTAATACAGAGTCACTGCAGGGAGCACATAAAAACAAAAACAAACAAATAAGCAAAACTATATTAATAAACTTAGGGAGACAGAGTGAGAAAAGGAGCTATTTTATAATGAAAATAAAATTGGTTGCCATTAAAATAAATACCAGGCAGATAATAGTAAATATCTCTTGGAAATTAAAAAGATAAACTTAAAATAGCCCTCTTTATTGGTAGACCAGGTGTTTCTTGGCATTCACTGGTTTTTGTTTTGTTTTGCATTCACTGGTTTTCATCGTTCCTCAGATGAGCTCTCCCTCCCCACATGTGTGTGTCGGTCTCTGTGCATCTGGACTCCCCTTTGTAAGATTTTATTCAGGAGGGATTAGGTGTAGGGCCCTTGTACTCTGTATGAACTCAATAACACAGCAAAAGAAAACCATGTTGTCAAATGTGGTCACATTCACAGATACTTACTGGTGGGTCCTGACCTGAACCATCTTTTTAACCAGGACCATCCTTGTTTATCTGAGCCCTAGAATAGTCAGTGCCATGTCAAAGTTCACAATCTCCTTTTGGTAAAATGAATTAACTGTATCATCAGAACTTTTTTGGTACATTTTTGTGTACACACAATTCTGAATAGTCAGTGCAAATCTTTTCATGAAAAAATAAGGGTAGATGGTTGCCATCTGGTGGAGCTTAATCCAGGAAATCAAAAGATGTTGTTATCAGCTCCACAGCTTCCTTGCATTCCCATGATCAGCTTCTCTCCATGTAGGCTTGAGTCTTATTCAATTTTTTCCATGTGGAGTCACAACAGTGTCAGGCTGACATCTGCCTGTGTCTTTTCCCCTTCAAGTCCAGCATTAAAGAAAGGTGAGAGCATATTGCTCTTTTAATAGACTCTGCAAAAATCTAAATACAAAACAACTATGAGATATCATCTCACAAAAGCAAAATTTAACAGAACAGCAAACAACAAATGCTGGTGAGGTTGTGGAGAAACTGGAACCCTTATTCACTGTTGGTGGGAGTGTAAAATGGGCAGTATAGCATTTCTCAAAAAGTTGCAAATAGAAATTTCATTTGACCCAGCAATTCCACTACTGGGAATATGCACCATAATCACTACCCAAGCAGATATATGCACACCCATGTTTATCGAGGCTTTATTCACAATAGCAAAGAGTTGGAAACAACCTAAGTGACCATCAACAAAAGAATGGATAGAGGAGCAGTGATATATTCACACAATGGAATACTATGCTGCATTGAAAAACAAGGAACTCATGAAATATTATACAAAATGGGTGATCTTGGAGGACATTATGCTGAGTGAAATATCTCAGTCACAAAAAAGACAAATACTGCATGGTGCCACTGTTGTAAAAAGGGACTGACATCGGGTACTGAGAAAGATGGGATACATTGTGTATAATGCATTGAAACAGATGAGGGAGAGAACTATTTAAAAGGGATATATGATTAGGTATTATTGTCATTACAGGAATCCAGAATGAAGGCATTAGTGGAGTGTACCTGAGGGGAGGGATTGTATAACAATGAAACAATTTTTCTTTTACTTTTCAAAAAGAAGAGCAAACTGGCAGGAGGGGTGGGCAGGGAGGAAAGTGCAACAATGAAGGAATGGAAATCCAAAGTCTCTAAACTTTCATTAAAATTAATAATAAAAAAAAAATCTAATGGTACTTTTATCTCCCTGAGCCACTTTTTCTCAAACACACCTGGTACTAGAGAAGCCCATCAAAGGCGAGGCAAGTCTGAAGGGACTCCCTAATTCTCAATGGAGATTGCCGTCCCTCCTCACTTTCATGGTTCCAGATCAGAAGTAGAGACCCTGGTGTAAATATCATCATGGGCCCACAGTACTATTTCAACCACTGGTAACAACCTGAGACAAAAAGTCATTAGGAACTTAGACAGGTCTGTCTCTAAGTCAGGATGCTAACTCTAAACTAGCGCTCATTACATAGTATATTGTGTACCCATATGTTGCCATGTGCCATCAATCAGAACCAACGCATGGCTCACCCTCCATAGGTTTTCAAAGGCTATAAATCACAATGGAGAAGATTACTCATTTTTCTTCCTCTGAGCAGTTGGTGGATTTGAACCACCTGCCTTTAGGCTGGAAGTGTAACTCTTTACCCATTAGGGCACCAGAGCTTTATATCCATATAAGGACTTGTTTATAAACACAGAACAAAAAGCTGTTCCACGCGAAACAAGGTAAATGAAAGAGGGTTGGAACAGCGATACAAATGGATTCTTTCAGGAACCAGATTTCTAGAATGCCAGACTTTGCTGTGATTTTGAGGAAAAAGATCATAAATAAAACCTAATTCAGCCATGTCTATAAAAAGAATGAAACTTAATTAGTCACGGACTAGGGAGTGGGGGCAGTGTGTGATCAACAGCCCTGTTCTTTTGGTGGAAATCATGTATATCTGTGTTTAAGCTAATTTTAGGTTGTAAATCCATGGTCCTTAAAGGACCTGCATAGCTGGAGGAAGGCAGGAAGAGCCTATCAAACACGAATATGAGCCACCAGAGACTCCACCATTTGGGAAGAGAAAATATATGAGGCAGGAAAGGCTCCTGGCAAGTCAGTCATCCCAGGGCACAGAAATCAATCATTTCAGGTCTGCAAGAGGACTGAGAGCTCATCGTGTTCCTAAGAGACGGAACACAAACTTGGGTGCACTTCTGTGAGTCATGAACCAGGAAAAGGCACATTCGGCCAGTAGCTGCAGGAAGATCAGGCTGACACCCTGGGGGCCATGTGACTACTTGATGGGCTGAGACCATGATTTAGAATCAACCCAAGTCATACCCACTGTGACGGAGTCAATCTCACCTCGTAGTGATAGTGCAGGACAAAGTAGAACTGCCCCAGAGAATTTCCAAGGCTGGGGATCTTTATAGTAGCACATCACCTCATTTTTCTTCTGAGGAGTTGACTGGTGGGTTTGAACTGCTGCAGTGCTGGTGAGCATTCCAACATGGTACCACCGGAGATCTTTCCAACCCAGACACAGACCCGAGTGAATGTTTCTTCCTCTCTTATTGACTTTCTCTGGATCATGTGCCTATTCCATTCCTATCACTGTAGTCAGCTGAGTGGGCTTTGCAGACCGCTCTGCATTAGTCAAAGTCCACCAGTTAAGGTCACCACCTAAACCACATGACTAACAGTAAGAGACAGGTGGATCCCAAGAGAGAATTGAAGGGTTATAACATGAAAGAAGAGATTTAATGCTTAGGAATAATAGAAAGCAGCTGTTATTTCCCCTAGGATAAGAATTCCAAGGACAGAGCCAGAGACCTCTTTGAGAAGAGTGGAGGACAAAAAGTAGGTACAGATACTCTCACGTTCAAGAACTCAATCCCTGAGACCAGCTAGGAAGTGCTATCCTCCTTTAAAGATGCCACATCTATCACAAAAGATGGGGAAGGAAGTTTAGGGTGCAACTCATAGTGCCCTCAGACCCAACAAAAGAGGCCAGTTTGAATTTCTCTTGGATGAGGAATTTTAGACCAAAATTCCAACAACACATGAGGGAGAGACATCTTGGGACCAGACCTTTACCACCCAAAGACAAGAAAGGCAGGGGATTTCTGGGATTGGTGCAAATATACCAGGTCTGTAATTTTTGTTTCCTTGGCTATTTCCATAGTGGTTAGCATCACCTCCTGAATTCAGAAAGGTTCTTAGTGCTTATCTTTTGGGAAAGAAAAGGAAACTGGAGAATTGTAACCCATTTCTCTGCCATTTTGGGAGACAGAAAAACTCCCAGTGACAGAGGGACATAATAGCTTTGGGAAGAAGAGAGGCTAGATACTTCGGACCTTTGGGGGGCAGGGAGAGATGCACTAAAGAGTGACTGAGAAGCAGCTGTGAGAGTCAGGAAACCCAGGGGTTAAGGAGAAAGAATAATCTGTGAATAAAAAGGCAACCATCCAAGGAAAGAAAGTTGAAAAGCTGCCAGGATCTTCACAAGTGGTATCATTAATGCGTCAGCTGCAAGCATTAGGAACCCTTCTCCAAAGTTACTTGAATAGGGAAAGAAGGAAAGGAAAAAAAAAAAGAAAAAAGCTTATCGACACATATTTGAAAAGGGCAGATGTAGTATGGACTTTGGGCAAAGTTTGATAGAGTACCTCTGAAGATTACATTTCTTCCTTTACACCCTCTTTCTTCATCCTAAACTACGTCCCATTCGCTCCTGGGAGGATAGGCTTCTTCATAAGGATCAGATGTGTAGGAAGTCTGTGTCTCATCATGCCTTTCAAAAGAGCTCCTATTGGATTAGCTTATGTCTTCTAACTATCTCTGAACCAATCCCTGAATCTGGGGGTGGTGGGTAGGGAGGGAGGCCAATCAGGAGCTGGCTGAGGAGCCAATCACGTAAATCCACATGGCTGAGCATGGAAGGAGATAGACTTCCCAAAGGCCAACGGACATTTTTAGAAACACTCTTCTGGTGGCAAAAATGGTTGTGAGCATGACTAACCAAAAGGTTGGTGTTTTGAACCCACCCGGAGGCTCACAAAAAGGAAGAACTGGCAATCTACATCAGAAAAGTGATAGTCTTGAAAACCCTATGGTGGTGGTGGTGGTGGTGGTAGTGGTGAGTGCCATCAAGTTGACTATGACTTAGAGAGACCCTTGGAACATGAGCTCTGAACCTTGTCCTATCTTGAGCCAACCGCACTATCTCCAATACACTTGTTACAGTCACTGTGTCAATCCACTTTGTCCAGAGTCTTCCTCTCGTATCCTGACCTTCTAACTTTACAAACACGATGTCTTTCTCCCAACCACTGGCTCTCCTGACCACATGCCCAAAACACGTGAGACAGAGTTTCACCATTCCTGCCTCTAAGGAGCACTCAGCTTTCACTGTTTGTTCTCTTGGCAGTCCATGGAATACTCAGTCCTCTTCTCCAGCACCATAACTCAAGGAATCCATTCTTCTATCATCCCTAGTTATTATCCAGCTTTCTGATGTGTAACAAGTAATTAGAAATACCGTGGCTTGGATCAGGCACATCTTAGTCTTTAAGCTGGCATCCTTGCTCTTTAGTACTCCAGAGGGGTCTCTGACAGCAGATTTTCCTAGTGCAACACATCTTTTGGTTTCTGGATTGCTGGGGCCAAGGATGTTGATGGTGGATTCTAGGAAGATGAAATCGTTGACAGTGTTGATCTTTCTCCCTCTATCATGATGTTGTCTATTGGCCTAGTGGGGAGGATTTTTGCTTTCTTGGTGCTGAGATGCCATCCATATTGAAATCTGTAGTCCTTAATCTTCTGCAGCAAGCAATTCAAGGCCTCTTCATTTCTGGTGAGCAAGGTTGTATCCCTATGGAGCATCACTCTAATCACAATGAATAAGAAAACCCAAGAAATTTGGAAAATTTTATGAAACATGGTTCTACTCTAACATGCAATGTCAACCTGAGTTGATTCAGAATCAATTTAATAGCAACTGGTATGATTTTTTAAAAAATTGGATTATCAAGGAAGACAAAAGGGAAAAGTGGACTGTATATAATATTGAATCTCAATCAAGGGTAATGTTTTTACGTGTCGTTGAGTCAGAATGGACCCTTAGCTGACCCTCCAGAGGGTTTTCAGAGGCAGTAAATAGCACTAGAGGAGATTGTTCAGCTCTCTCCCTCAGAGCAGCTGGTGGATTCAAACCGCATGCCTCCGGGTTGTCAGTGCAATACCTTACCACTAAGTCACTTGAGCTCAAATGGTAATGACAAGAGCTCAAGCGGCACAAGTCTCTCTCCTGGAAATAACGTTTGCTTAGAAACAAAAGTTGGTGGCTGGAAGAGAAAGCTCCTGGGGCGTGATCATTGTCATGCTCAGCTGGCCTGCATCTGAGCCATCAACTGAAGAAACAGGATAACCCAGGCGGATAAATAATCTCTGAAGACGAGTCTTGATAAATACAATCTGCCAGCCGTTCTTAGAAGGACTTACGGGATATGCCTCAAAGAATAAGTTAATGTTCTGTTAAGTTCTTGCTGTATTTATTCAGAAGGATGGCTTCCTCTTGAAATGCCCCACTTTATTAGCATTCTGCGTGGCGCTGTGTTTCACGTGAGCCATAGGAAGATGGATCGCTATTCACTCACTGGAGAATTTCCCAAGTTAAACAAGAGATATAATTAATAATGTTAGGGCAGCTCAGCTGGAAACTCCAGCAAGTTAGATAACATGGAATGTAGAGACTAATGAGAACCGTCAGAATATAGGCACAGAGAACAGTCATTCTTTGGTGCTTAGAAAAGTAAAATGGGTTCGATTGTATGACACTTGCTGAGTGGATTTTTCTTTTTTTCCTCTCCTGAGCTATTGGTCCTTGATTCATTTCAGAGCTGAACAAAGCTGAGAAAGACAGCATATTTTATCAGAAATAGAATTCTCCAGCCAGGAGGTCAGGATATAATTGTTGATGTCAAAGCCTTGTCTGGTAGTAAGATGATTATTCAAATAAATTGTGATATTTCTAGACCTTCTAATAGTTCATTTCTGAATGACCCTCTGCTGAGAATTTGTCTACCCCAGATACATAGAATCTGAAGCTAGAGTTTAACAAGAACCCCACGTGATACGTCAAGAATTCAATAGTGTGTTAAGTGTGGCTAGGCCAACCAAAAGGTCAGCAGTTCTAATCCACCAGCTACTCTGAGGGGGGAAAAGACCAGCAGTCTCCTCCTATAAAGATTTACAGCATTAGAAACCTGACAGGGTGGCAAAGATAGCAGTTGGTGGGTGCGGCAGGAAGAGGGGTAAAATTGCACATTCTCAACAGAGGGTCAAACTGCAAAGGTCTGGAATATATCCCTCCGATGGAATTTTCTGTGATAATTTAAAATTATTCTGTTCATGAAAATGCATTTACTTTGCAGGATGTTCACAGTTTATTATTGCTTAAAGAAAGCAGGTTATAAAACAACAGAGAAGTTATAAACTCACTTTAATAAAAATTCAAAGTACTTGCGTTTTCTGCATAGGGAAAAAGGAAATGGCATGGTTTAAAAGTGTTAGCAATGGCCTTCTTAGGGAGGTAGAATCACAGCTCTTCTTCTTAAATCTCTTTTCCTCCTTTATATTTCTAAATTTATCTACAATGTACATCTTACTGCTCTTGCAATTAGAAAACAGCAGAGTTATTTTTCATTAGAAACTCTACTGTCAGTGTCTGCAAATCTTTCCTTGTATTTATGTTTTACTCTGTAAGATGTCTGATAGTATTCTTGTGAGCAGTCTCAAATCCTTTGTGGAAGGAGGCAGAGAAACACATGCACATATATGTGTTTAAATGAGTGGATGAATAAACACAGCGCCAATTAGGGTCGTAAAGAAAGCCATGAGCAGAGCCAAAGATGACTCTTTTTTCTTGCTTTTTTCCATTTACTTATCTCAAATGAAGCCCAGCTTAAGAGGACCAGGCCCTTCTCAGTGACCAGCTGTGACCCACCTATTCACCCATTCGGGGAATTTCTGTGCTTCTAGTCTAGCTAAAGAGTTTTCCCAAGATGTAGATTCTCAAACCTTAGTAAGGGGTCAAGTCATGATCTCTGTGACCCCATGTGGAAGTTTTCTTTTCAGATTCCTTCCACTTCCCCAGACGGGCCACAGCCTGGTCTCAGAGGGGACTCTTGCCATTGCTGAACCTCAGAAATTCCTCCGCCTTGCCCTGTATGCCAAGGTTTGAAGTGGCATCCATTCTTGCAACCACTTTCACCAGTATAACCAGCCTCTTAATCAGTGTTCACTATCACTCTGGTACTATGCTCCCAGAGATGTTAGAGATCAACTCCCCTCATCCTTACACAAAAATAACTCAAACTTGTTACTAAGGAGTTGGAACTGACTCATAGTCGACCCTCCACTGGGTTTTCAGGGCTGTAAATAACACGGGTAGAGATTATCTACTTTTCTCAAGTGGCTAGAGGTTTTGAACCTTCAGAGAGATGTGGTTTATGAGTTAGCAGTGCAACTTCCTGCAGACTACACCACCAGAGTTCCGAGCAATGAAACAGCTCTTCAGGGTGTAGAAAGACAACAGTCCTTCACAGGGCTTAGAACTGTAGGTAGGTAAGTAAAAACATAAAGCAGGTAAGGAAGAAAGTAGACAGCAATCTTCCTGTCAGCAGTGAGGTCCAAAGCTCCCCTCCCTCTTCCTGCTAAATTGAAGACACAGGTAACAAAGATGATGGTGGCACAAACCCCCAAGACTGAGAAGGCTGCGGGGGGTAACATAAATGACTTGCATACTAGTTGCTGAACTGAAGAAAATAGTTGCTGAGGGTAAGAGAGAGTTACTGCCACCAGGGTTTTTTTATTTTTTCAAGATAAATCGTAAATCTGGATTGTTACATGTAATCTCACCATTTTTGAACACATATATAATTGGGAACCAATTATATACTTTTAAAAAAAATCCTGTTAGGGGTCTGTATTGGTTAGGAAGTCTGTTCAGCTTCTAGTGGCAGAGGTAAGAAATTATATGGTTAAAGATAACAATTTCATTTTCCTTCTCCCAACAAAAGTGCAGAGGAGGGAGGTCCAGGGCTGTGCACAGCTCCATGGCTTTGTCACAACTGAATTACCTGACATGGATTTCTTTCCAGCAGCCACTAGTACACTCTGGTATTTGAATATAGCTGAGAGTCTCTGGTCACAGGTATTGGTCATCCTATGCCTCTGCTTCCTCCACTAAGAAATAACAATGTCTGCCTCAATACCCATCACAATAGCTAATCATGAGATTAAATACTTGGGAGTAAATCTAACTTAACACACAAAAGACCTATTCAAAGAAAATTATAAAACATTACTACAAGAAACAAAAAGAAACCTGGAGAAATGGAAGAATAATCTATGCTATTGGGGAGGAAGACTCAATATTGTGAAAATCACAATACCACCAAAGGGAATTTACACGTTCAGTGCAATCTCAAAACAAATACCAATTTCATTCTTCAATGAGATGGAAAAGGAAATTTCCAATTTCACCTGGGATAGAAAGAGACACGGAATAAGCAAAACACTCCTTAAAAAGAGAAACAAGGTAGGAGGCATCTCACTCCCTGATTTCAAATCCTACAACACTGTGCGATGATGGTCAAGACAGCGTGGTACTGGTACAATGACAGAGACATAGATCAATGAAATAGAATTGAGAACCCAGAAACCAGCCCGTCTACCTATGATCAACTGACTTTTGATAAGGAGATGAAATCAGTTAAGTAGGGAAAGGAAAACCTCCTTAACAAGTGGTGTTGGTAAAATCGGAAAACTATCTGTAGAAAACTTAAGCAAGACCCACAACTCACACCATACACAAAAACAAACTCAAAGTGGATCAAGGACCTAGGAGTAAAACCAAGGACAATAAAATCCATCAGAGAAAAACTTAGAACAACTCTGGAAGTCCTAATCCACAACATGAACAGTCTTCCAAGCATCCTGAAAATCCTATAACCAGGAGAGAATAAAATAGATGAATGAATGGGATCTTTTAAGAATCAAATTCCTATGCACATTAAAAAAACTTTTCCAACAGGATAAAAAGGGAAGTCACAGACTGGGGGAAAAATATTTGGTAATGGCATATCAGATAAGGGACTTACATCTAGAATTTATAAAATACTTGAGCAAAACAACAAAATAAAGGAAAACAACCCAATCACAAAATAGGTACAGAATATGAACAGACACTGTACCAAAGAAGACATTCAGATGGCCAACAAACACATGAAGAAATGTTCAAAATCCCTAGCTCTAAGAGAGATGCAAATCAAAACAGCTATGAGATATCATCTCTCCCCACTAATAATAGCAAAGTTCAACAGAACAGCAAACAACAAATGCTGGCGAGGTTGTGGAGAAACTGGAACCCTCATTCACTGTTGGTAAGAGTGTAAAATGGTACAACCACCATGAAAAGTTGTATGGCATTTCCTCAAAAAGTTGGAACTAAAAATACTATTTGACTCAGCAATTCCACCACTGGGAATTTACCCTAAATAAACCAGAAATGCCACCCAAGCAAATATATGCACACCAATGTTTATTGCTGCATTCTTCACAATAGCAAAGAGTTGGAAACAACCCAAATGCCCATTAACAAATGAATGGATAGAGAAGCTGTGGTATATTCACACAATGGAATACTTTGTAGCACTGAAAAACAAAGAACTCATAAAATATTATACAAAATGGATGACCCTGGAGGATCTTTTAATGAGTGAAATATCTCAATAATGAAAAGACAAATACTGCATAATGCAACTGTTTTAAAACAGGACTGACATGGGGACTGGGAACATAAAAAAGAGGGGATAAATAATGGACACTACATTTAAATAAAAGAACTGTCTAAAAGAAATATATTATTAGATATTATTTTTATGACAACTGTCCATAATAAGAGGTGCATAGAAAAAGTGGACTGGGTGAGGGCGGGGAAGGAAATTGTGCAATAATCAGAGAATCTTTTTAAAGAGAAAAGTGAATTGGAGGGCAGGTCGGGAGGAAAATGTACAACAATAAATGAATGGAAAACCAAGTTTTCTATAAACTTTTTAAAAAATATAAAAAAATGTGGAAACAAAAAAATAAAAACAAAACAAAACAAAATTCAAAAAAATGGGGAAACAAAACACAAACAATGTCTGCCTCACAGGACAGTTGTAAGGATTACATGGTATCATACAAACAGCACTTAGCACAGGATGTGGCATGTACCAACCACGACAAATAGAGGGACAAGATGAACCTTACTATTTTTTTACAATCTCAAGTAGAAAACTCAATGAATTAGGCAAGTATATACTTATATCAAAGCAAAATCTTAGAAATGCAGAGTTCAGCATGAAGGAGATAAGAGCTGAATTGTTCTGCTTTCAATAATGAGATAAACTCATTTTCCTATACTTCTCTCCCATCTTCAGAGCAGAAAATAATAGTAAAAAGAAGAAAAGGAGGGAGGGAGGGAGTGGGGGGAGAGAGAGAAAGAGATAGGGAGAAGGAGGTT
>NW_006399818.1:503824-509249 GCF_000299155.1 Elephantulus edwardii
AGTAGTAGTAGTAGTAGTAGTAGTAGTAGTAGTAGTAGTAGTATGTTGTTGGGTAATTGATTCTAATGCATAGTAGTCCCTGTACCATAGGGTCTTCTTGGTTGTAATCTTTACAGTAACAGGTCTTTCTGCCATGGAAACTCTGGATAGGTTTGAACTGACAACCTTTTGGTTAGTTGCCAAATTCTTAACCATTGGGGAATCAAGACTCTTCAAGAATAAATAAATTTGATATTCATTTAGAAGTTGATACTTTTTTAAAATGTCAAAACCCCATTTGCCACTTCAAATCTCCTTAAAATCTGGCGGTGGTTGTTAAGTGCTACTGAGTAGAGTGAGTACGACTCATAGTGACCCTGTGAAACACAGATCTCAGTCCTGTCCTGTCCTGTACCATCCTCATGATCTCTGACATACTTAAGCCCATTGTTGCAGTCACGGTGTCAGTCCAGCTGGTTGAGGATCTTCCTACCCTTCACTGACCCTCCATCTTTCCAAGCATGATACCCCTTTCCAAGGAATAGCCTCTCCTAACAACATATCCAGAGTATAGGAGACAAAGCTTCCCACTAATACCTGTTGTGAGTAGTTTTGAGACTGCTCCCCACCCCCATCTTGTTGTATACTGTCAAGTCAGATCTGACTAGCACAGGAGGAGATCGCTCCTCCTTCTCCAGCAGAGCATCTGGTGGATTCAAACCATGCACCTTTGAGATTGCAGTGCAGCTTCTTGCCACTAGGCCACCAGAGCTCCTTTGTTGTGAGCCATTTTGAAAGGAGATTATGCAAAAGGACTGAATATGAAGGGTTGATATGGTATTATAAATAGAAAGCCTGTATAGGATAATGAAAAAAATCTATAAATTGGAATAATTCAATTAAAAAAAAACGGTCTGGATCCAGACTCTCACCTCTCTCTCACACACCCCAAACTCCTTATAGATGGACTTTCTTCAAATGTAAAATGGGCATTTCAACCAATTAGATCTACATCTGATAAGACGAAGACTCCAGCAAAAATCTGAGTTGCATAGTCAGTAAATACCTCCCCCCATCCACAGCTACACTTATAGTGACCCAGTGCAAAAATGGAATAGGAATCTTCTGACATTG
Source organism: Elephantulus edwardii (assembly GCF_000299155.1). Classification (NCBI taxonomy): domain Eukaryota; kingdom Metazoa; phylum Chordata; class Mammalia; order Macroscelidea; family Macroscelididae; genus Elephantulus; species Elephantulus edwardii. Next base: position 504,938 of record NW_006399818.1, read on the forward strand.
TCTCTGCTTTTGCAATACTCAGAAGTCAGGAAGAGCTTGAGTCGGCTGTAATTCTAAAGGTTGAGTGGATACTGATGGCGTATCCTAGCAACAGCTAGAAAAAATAAAAATCAAGTGATCCAAGCCTGATGAATAGAAGATGCACTGAAAACGCAGAAGCAATGTGGCCTGGGTGCTGCCTGCCAGATCCAGACTTGCAGTTGTGAGCTGGGCTTGCTGTTAGGATGATAGCAATGATAGGGAGAGAGCGGAAGTCTATAAGCTGAAGGAGGAGTGATAAATACGTACCGAGGACCATCTTCTAAAAGGCAAAGAGCCCAAAGTCCACTGCCTTTGAGTCAATTCCTTTTCATAGCATAACAAGAATATAAGATGAGTAGGATTTTCCTAAACTGTAAATCTTTACAAAAGCAAACTTTAGCACATATTTCTCTACTACAGCAGCTGGTGACACTGAATCACCAACCTCATGGAAATGAAGAAAATTAATCCATTCCATTTTTAAGCAGAATAATTCAGCTCTCCCATGCCCAACTCCCCTTTGCATATCTAAGGATTTTGTTTGACATTCTAGAATCAAGAGGCCCAGTCCTCTAAGTTTTCTATTTGAAATTATCAAAGAACGAATAGGTTTCATCACGTCACCACATCTGTCGTTCTCAGTCTGTTTCATGTTCTGTGTTAAGCGCTTTTTTATACGATTCCAATTAGTCCTCACATCCACCCTGCGAGGCAGGCAAGCTCTTTAACCATTATGCACTTGGGCTCATTTCTAAGAATATGCCAAACCCCCACAGCTGAGGAGTTTGGTAGAACTCATAGCAACCTTCATTGGACTTCCAAGGCTGTAAATCCATATGGGAGGAGGCTGTCCATCTGTCTCCTATGGAGAGTCTGGCCAACCTTTTGGTTAACGGCCTGATACTTTATGGACTGTGCCACCAGGAGTCCTTTTATAAGAACCTATTCTTATTGTGTCCCATTGAATCGACTCATATGGGAACTGGGCCACAGCTGATCCTCCAGTGAGTTTTCAGAGGTAGTAAAATGCACAGGAGGAGAATGTCCAGTTCCTTACTGCTAGACTGTCATTGCTACCTCTATAAGAACATGGTTTTGATGTTAGGTGCTGTCGAGGATGACTCCTAAGCAACCCTATGAATGACAGATCTGAATCCTGTTCTATCCTGTGTCATCCTCACCACTTGAGCCCATTGCTGTAGTTACTGTGTCAATCTATCTTGATGGAGGTCTTCCTCTCTTTCGCTGACCCTCCACCCCTTTAAGCATAATATCCTTTTCCAAGGAATAGCCTCTCCTAGAAGCATATCCAAAGTATCAAAGACGAAGCTTTGCCATCGTACCTCCAAAGAGCTCTTCAGCTGCACCCTTCCCCAAACACACCTGCTTACTCTTTTGGCAGTCCATGGGATACCCAGTACTCTTCTCCAACACCACAACTCAAAGCTATCCAAAAAGAACAAAGCTCCCTCCCGCAACCAAAGGGAACAAAATGCTGACTCAAAATCCAGGCCTAGAACTACACCTATTCATAATAAACTGCTCCTTTTTTAGATAATGGAAAGTCAAAGAAGGTTGCCAAATAAATCCCTTTAATCTAATTAAAAATTCCATTTATCCTTAGATATATAGGTTTGAAGAAAGCTTCAAAATGGAGTAACTAGAAATAACTATTCTAATCCATACTGTTTATTATAATTCTTATGAGACAAACTCTTCTAACCCACACTATTGTAAGTCTAGCATGTATTTCTTGTATCTAGAATCTGATAGCATTTACTAATTTTGTGATATATTTTTATTATAATCAGGATTATATTGTGTATTTTTATCTTTTCTAGATTTTTAAATGGATTATTTTAATTGTACAACTAATTTCTAAGCTTGCAATCATTGAATTCCTTGAGTGTAAATTTTGCCTTAACAAAGGATTTTTACTAAAAATTTAAAGGATAAAAAAAATTACATTTATTTAGAGCTCTGGTGGCCTAGTGGCAAGAAGTGGTGCTGAAATCATGAAGGCATGCAGTTCTAATCCACCGGATACTCTGCTGGGGAAGGCGAGGCAATACTGACTCCTATACCAGTCAGATCCAACTCAATGGTACACACACACACACAAAATAATAAAAAAATAAAAAATAGAATTTTTTAAAAGTATTACACATATTTAGAAAGGTACAGAATATTAAGTAAGATACTAATAACCAGATTCATAAGAATAAAAATTAATCCCTTCCATTATCCTCTTCAGAAATTTAGAAAGTGCTAATTGATAACCTAGGAAACTCTGGTGGCTTAGTAGGTAAACAGCTGTGTTGCAAACCCAAAGACTGTTGTGTCAATTCCCTCAGCTGCTCCCCAAGAGAAAGATGGGTGATCTCTTGCTTGACTTGCAGCTTCTGAAAACCCACTGAAGGGTCAGTGATGAGTCAGTTCTCACTCGATGGTGCATAACAACAACTGTTAGTCACATATCAACAGAAGAACTACTAGTTGTTTTTGAGTGACGTCCTATTCATGGCCACCCCATGTGTGCCAAGCAGAACCATGCTCCACAGGGGTTCCAGTGACTGATATTTTCAGCAGCAGTTTGCCAGATCTTGCTTCTGAGGTGTTTCTGGGTGGACTGAGTCTTTAGCTTATTAGATAGGTAATCAGTGCATCAATGATTTGTATTACTCAGGGATTCAACTGAAGAATATTATGTCCTACTGCATTTGCCAATTTTATTTTTATTTCCATTAGAAGAAATTAAAGCCTGAACTTCATGGAGAAAAATAGAAAAAGAGGAGGGAAGTTAGAAAGACTCAGAAGAAGATACACAGGGATCAGGGTATGTCGAAGGTCTCAAGAGCTAGAAATAAAAGATTCTGTCTGCTTTTTCTGGACATTTCTGGGGAAATGTCAAGAAATTAAAATTTTATCTTCCTTTATCTGAAGATGGAAACATGACAGCAAACAATCTTAGATTTTTAGATGATTTTGTAGCCCAGAGAGGAAAAATCACTTTCCCCACTAGCAGCATTTAAAAACTATTCCAGGAAAGGATTTGATTGGTCTGGTCTGGGTCGTATGCCTAGTCCTGAACCACTTATTGAGGTCATGAGGATAGATGCTGGATTGGCTAGTCCTGGGTCACATAGAACTGGAGATAAAGAAGAGATGTGAGGTACTCAGGTTAGCAGAGTGGGCATGGGTAGGAGAAGTTCTCTAAACTCAGGGGCACTATTTTAAGAAAGAGAGAATGCTGGTGCTAAGCAGACAAATAACAAATGTCCATCATACTTATTCAGTTGATGGTAAGAGCAAATTTTATAACCTACGACTATAATTAGGTTGTCTAAGATGTCTTTGCAAAGGTAAAAAATTACAGAACTCACAGCAGTCTAGCATATATTGTGAATTTGATTTAATCTTCCAAAATTATTAGTAATTAGCCACCCCAGGAAGTAGATTATTAGGTGTGTATCTCGGAAAACCTATTTTCTTTATTTTTTTTTAAAAAAGGTACTAAAAAGGTTCCATTTCTTTGTTAGTGATGTCCAGTTTTCCTACATTCATACTTCTCACATTAAAATCATTTGTTTCTGCTTACAACTGTTCCTTTTTCTCTGTGTTCCAAATTTGAGGGCTCAGCCCCAGTTGTCATATCTGTTAGTCTACTCTAAGTTTGTTCTGTTTCTGAAGGCCTGTTAGATTTCAGAAGTGGATGGATGACTCTTCTTTCTAGTTTGTCTTAATTTGGATGCTTAGTTTTAGAATAATATCTGTCAAACAAGCATTTTACCAAAAGAGTAGATAAAAGACACTTCCCAGTCTCCCCCAAGCCCAATGTCAGTCCCGTTTTACAACAGTGGCACTAGACTGAGAAAGAGGGGATAAGTAATGTATACTGCATTGAAACAGATGAGGGAGAGAACTGTTTAAAAGAGATATGTGATTAGGTATTATTTTCATGACGGAAGTCCATAGTGAAGGCTGCCTAGTGGAGTGGATCTTGGAGGAGGGATTGTAAAACAATGAAAGAATTTTTTTTTTTTACTTTTCAAAGAGAAGAGTGAACTGGGGGGAGGGGTGGACAGGGAGAAAAGTGCAACAATGAATGAATGGAAGTCCAAAGTCTCTGTAAATTTTCCTTAAAATTAATAATAATACCGGCGCTGGCTGAAAATCGCCTGTGACTTCATCCATAGCCACTGGTGAGAGTCAGCGCCCAGAGCCATCAGGGGCTTTAAGCTCGTTGCCCACTGCTGTGGTGCGGTCAGCTGAAACCCAGGCCCCGACAGGC
>NW_006399818.1:510339-516774 GCF_000299155.1 Elephantulus edwardii
TCCCCCCACCGACCAAACTGTGCAGCTCTGCAACTGCATCCTGGCCCATCCTCACCCTTCTGCCCCCAACCCTCACCTCCTTGTACCCTCAATATGTTTTTCCCAATAAAAAATATTTTAAAAATTAATAATAATAATAATAATAATGTTTTTAAAAGACACTTCCCGGCAAGCTCTGGTGGCCTAGTGGCAAGAAGCTGCAACTGCAAGTTCAGAGGTGCACAGTTCAAATCCACCAGATGCTCTGCTCAAGAAGGAGGAACAATGTCCTTCTGTACCAGTCAGATCTGATTTGACGGTACACACAAAAAATAATGAAATAAAAAAAAAGATTAAAAAAATAAAAAAAGACACTTCCCCTTACAGAAATAACCAATGCATTCAGTGTCCGCTCAACCCCGGTGCTCATGTCTTGTCCCTTCCCTTTCCCTGCTACATCAGCATCCCTTGCACTCCTGCCTACCCTGTCAGCACCTCCCTCTGCCCAGCCACCCCAAGACTAAGGTGCACCTGATCCAGGTCATGTTCTTCGCAATGACTTGCTATGAACCAGAGAGCTGGACAATGACTAAGGATGACAGAATTGATGCCTTTGTATTGTGGTGCTGGAGAAGAATCTTGAACATACCATGGATTGCCAAGAAAACAAATAGGTCTTTCTTGGAGAGGGTGAAATCAAGTCTCTCCTTGGAGGCTAAGACTTTGAAGCTTTGTCTCACATATTATGGGCACATGACCAGGAGGGACAGATCCTTGGAGAAATACATTATGCTCAGAAGGATGGAGGGACACAGAAGAGAGGAAGTCCCTCGATGAGATGAAGTGACTTCGTGATTGAGGTAATTGGGGGTATGTGTATCAGAGACTATAAGGTTGGCTCAGGATAGAGCAGGGCTCAGTGCTGTTGTATATAGGGGTCACTATAAGTCCCAGGTGACTTGAAGGCACATAACAACAGTTCCTAAAAGCATGATTCCTTTTATAATTTTTACTATTATTTATTTTAATAAATTATTGTTGTTGTTCTATGTAGAATATATCAATTCTCTTTCTATAACTTCTAGTCATTGTCCAGTTCTCTGATGCACAGCAAGTGATTGCAAAGACCATGGCCTGTGTCAGGTGCACCTTAGTCTCCAGACTGACATCATTGATCTTCAATGCTTTGGATAGGTTTCTGACAGTAGACTTTCCCAATACAATAAGTCTTTTAATTTCCTGACTGCTGGTGCCAAGAGTGTTGACTGTGGACCCATGCAAACCAAAGCTGTTTACAATCTCAATCTCTTCACCATCCATCACAATGCTGCCAATTGGCCCAGTGCTGAGAATCTTTGTTTTCTTGATATTGAGCTTCAATCCATATTGAAGACTGCAGTCCTTGACCTTCTGCAGCAAGTGCTTCAGGTCCTCCTCAGTTTTAGCAAGCAGGGTTGTGTCACTGCATAACACAGATTGTTGATAAGTCTTCCATCAATCTTGATGCCACAATTCTACCCATAGAGTTTGGCCTCCCAGATAATCTGTTCTGCATATAGATTGAAAAGGTATGGAGATAGGACACATCCCTTGTATACACCCTTCCCAATTTTAATAAATAGAATATAAATTTTTACTAGTTAAATAAACTAAGCATTATATCAAATATGAATATTAATCAAAAACACCTTAGAGATATTTTATAAAATTATTTTAGGCTGTATTTTTTTAAGTTCTAAGAGGACCTAATTTCTTATTTATTTTTCTGATAAAGTCCTTAATTTGATGGTAATATTTGGAAAGGAAAGTTCCTTGTAACATGCCCAAAGTATATCAGACAGAGCTTCAGAATCCTTGCCTCCAAGGAGCAATCTTTGTCACCCCCTCCAGGATGAACCTGCTCTTTCTCTTAGCAGTCCATGGTATATTCAATACTCTTCTCCAACACCACAGCCCAAAGGCATCAATTCTCCTTCTATCACTCCTAGTCCTTGTCCAGATCTCTGATACATAGCAAGTAAATGCGAAGACCATAGCCTGGATTAGGCACATCTTAGTCTCCAGAACTAGAAAGCTTAAACAAAATGATCATAATTTTTTAAATATGTGTTTTGCATTTTTCAGCCTGAGTCAACCAAGATAACTAAGTTATGGTAATAATAATGGCTGCCATATGCCAGATATTTCATCTGAAAACAACTTTGTGAGAATAGTTTCATTATCCCTATATTACTGATGATGAGGCTGGGGGGATAAGAGTCATTCAGCCTAGTTTCCAGGTTTATACGGCCTAAAAGCTCTAGTGTGGACCTATGTCAGCCCAACATTAGCGTCAATTCTCTTTTCTTCCAATTTGCTTTACTGGCTCAACAGTGATGGAGGGAGGAACTAAATTATGTGGGTTATTTCTTAATACACCAGGAGGTTAACAATGAAGGATGTTAAAAGTATTAAACAGAACCCCCAAAAGCAAACCTACTGCTGTTGAGTCAATTCTAACTCCTAGCAACTCCACAGGACAGAGCCCCACAGTTTAAAAGTCTATAATCTTTGACAGAAATAGACTGTCAGGTCTTTCCTCAACGGAGTGACTGGTGTGTTCGAACAACTGACCTTTCAATTCTAGGACCTTAAAAAACCCAACCAAACAAACACCCTCAATGGGCAAATGTAGGAAAACAAGAACTAGGGTATGGCAGCTATTATTCAGCCAAAACTGAGGGGAAATGGTCATCTGACTGACTAGGAGGGAAATTCTGAGAATGAACTCTTTTCTTCATAGGAAAATTAGTTAAGAACTTTAGATTGCAGGGAACATGAGTGTAAAAGCAGCCAAGAAACTGGGGAAAATACAACTATCTGGAAAAATATTAACAGCCATCTCAATTCTCAACCTGATAAATTCAGCAGAGTTTGTATGATGAAATTCCTTCAAATGAAACAGCCTTGGAGACTGTCTGGCAAAGCCTCCCTAAACATGGGAGGCTCATCTGAGGTCATACAGAAAGATACAATTCAAAACAAGGAGGGATTTGTCAATAGATTACAACATTTTGGACAAAGGAACTCCTCTCTTTTTTTTTTCCTCATGGACAAGGCAGCTTTTCTGTTCTAGGGGATACTAATTGTATCTGAACATTAGAGCTGACTGAACACTGCCAAGCCCAGATTACAATCTCCCATGATATTAGAGGTTGATATGGCACCAGGGAGATCACTGCTGATGTCAGATGGATCTTGGTTGGAAGCAGAGTACCAGAAGAATGTCTATTTGTGTTTTATGGACTATGAAAGGCGTTTGACTGGGTGGGTCACAATAAATTGTGGCTAAAATTGAGAAGAATGGAAATCCCAGAACACTGACTGTGCTCATGAGAAACCTATTCCTAGGTCAAGAAGCTGTTGCCTGAACAGAGCAAGGGAACACTGCATGGTTCAAAATCAAGAAAGGAGTGCATCAGGGTTGTATCCTTTCTCTATAAGACTGGGCTCTATTAAGAAGTGGAATCAGAATTGGAGACTCACTCATCAACAAGCTGTATTATGCAAATGATACAACCCTATTCACCGAAACTGAGGACTTGAAGTGCTTGCTGCAGAAAATCAGGGGCTGCACCCTTTAATACTGACTGCATCTCAACATCAAGAAAACTAAAGTTCAGGGGGCTGGGGAGAAAACGGGGAAACAGTAGATAGATAATGAACAGTGCATTAGAACAGATAAGGGGAAGAACTGTCTGAAAGGAATGTATGATTGGGCATTATATGGATGTCAACAATCTGGAACAAGGGGTGCATTTCTGGGTGGGCTGCAATCATCATCCGCTCCCTCCTGCTGGCAGGTTACATCAGTAAAGCGGGGCAGACCGGACCGCTCCTGTCCTGATCACAGGCATCCTGGTGTTTCTGCCGGGGCTTCTACTACCTACACATCGCCTACTATGCATCTAAAGGTTACTGGGGCTACTCTCATGACGACATTCCAGACTTTGATGACTAGCACCCACTGGGGGCCGTAGCCGAAGCAGCACGGATGGGACCCAGTACAGTTTAAGACACTGGGCAGCAGCTGAAGCTACGGGCTAAGGAGTTCTGTAGTTTGGAGATACTTAGCAAGATTGGGGCCAGAGTGTATGGGTCTATCCCAAAGCTGTTAACTGAGCTGTCAAGTAGCTAACTAGGACACACTTTATTATTCATCTCCTGGCTTTGGCAAACCTTCCGACAAGTTTTCCACAGGAATCTGTATCATTTGGTCTGTGTATTTGTTTGTTTTTTAAAGGGGGAAAACCAGATAATCTTGTGGGGTATTATATTGGTAAAAATCAACTATCAAATAATGTCCCCACATCTGTTTACTCCTCTCTTCACCCACACACTTATCTAGAACAAGTGGGATTTTTCAAACCCCAGAGCAGATTTTCAGGATGTAAACGTGTACTTTGTTCAGTACTCGTTCAGTTCTGATGTGCTTTCCAGAAGGTGGCTCAGCAGACACTTTGCGTTGTTGTTCTCTGTAGCTCACGGTGCTCTGTGTAGCCTCGGCCTGAGGATGGGGCTTTTGGCTGTTTCCTGATGGAGAATACGAGCAAGTGAGCACCTTGCGTTTTCCAGTCTCCTCGTTAGCCTCTGCATTCCTGCTGTTGTGCTGAAGATCAAGACTGAATCACTAGAATACCTGACAGCTTAGTTTGATTTTTTGTTTTCTGGCTTACAGAGATGACACTCAAAAGCAATTAAAATGTGAAAATGAAAAGAAAAAAAGGAAAAAATTAGAAAAAGAAAAAAAATCCTCACCACTGGACTAACAGGCAACATTAAGATAGATTGAAGTTGTTAACAATTTCATCTTGTTTGGATCCACAATCAACATTCTTGGTAATAGCTGTCAGGAAATAAAGATGAGTTGTACTGGGGAAAATCTAATGAGAAATGATGCCGGTCTAGAGACTAATGTGCACCTGATCCAAGCCATGGTCTTCTCATTTGCTTTCTACACTCTGAGAGCTCAGCAGTGAATAAGGTTGATACAATAAGCTTCGATGCCTTTGAGCTGTCATGCTGGAGAAGTATATTGATCATATCATGGACTACTAAGAGAATAAACAGGTCTGTCCTGGAGAGGGTGAGAGGAGATTGCTCCTTGAAGGCAAGGACTTTGAAACTCCATCCCACATACTTTGGGCATGTTGTCAGGAGAGATCAGTCCTTGGAAAATGACATCACGCTTGCAAGGGTATAAGGTCGACACAAGAGAGAAGACCCTGGGCGACAGTGAATGTGGCAATGGGTTCAGGTATGTCAGAGACTGTGACGTTAGCTCAGAATAGGCCAAGGTTCAAAGCCATTGTTCATAAGGTTGCTATGAGTTGTAAGTCAACTTGACAGTACCTTAAAACAACATGACTGACACAATGAAGGCCGCTTAAAAGCCCTTCTCAGCATTTCCAGACAGGACCTTAATTGTGTTCCCACTTTATAGCTTCTAAATAAAGCTGAGTCCTTCTCTAGCCTCTGGCTAACTTAATGATCATTGTCAAGTGATTAAGGTACAGGTTTGAGATGTTATTCTGGCCAATGAAACAGAAGTCTGATGGTTACCAGGAAGACATTCATATCCCCAAAATAGAGATGACAGTGGTATCCCTCATTTTCTATTGTGCCGTCTGTTTATGATTCCTGAGCTCTGGTGACTTAGTGGTTAAGGAACTGTGTTGCCAATTAAAATGCTTACTGTTCAAACCCATAAGCTGCTCCATAGGAGATGGACAATCTCCCATGCAATTTACTGTCTCTGAAAATCCACTGGCATGTCAGCTATGAGATGCTACTAGACAAATTGCATTGGAAAAATATGCTGTCATGGACCTCTCCAAAGTACTGAAAAGTAATGATGTATGCCTAGAGACTAAGGAACATCTGATTTGGGCTGTGGTCTTCACAATTACTTGCTTTGCATCAGAGAGCTGGACAATGGCTATGAAAGATACAGGAATCAATGCCTTTGAATTGTGGTGCTGAAGAAGTACTGAGCATACTATGGACTGCTAAAAGAACAAACAGGTATGTCCAAGAGAGGGTGAAATGAAGCTGCTCCTTGGAGGCAAGGAGTTTTAAGCTCCATCTCACATACTTAGGGCATGTTGCCAGGAGGGACCAGTTCCTGGAGGATTCATGCTTAAAAGAGTGAAGGGACAACACAAGAGACCCTGGATGAGATGGACTGACCCAGTAACTGGGATAATGGGGGCATGTGTGTTGGGGACAATGAAATCAGCTCATGAAAAGACAACGTTTAGAGCTATTATACATAGGATCACAGGTGACTCGATGGCACATAATTAACAATGCATTTGAGAGCTGGACAACGAATAAGGATGACAGAATTGATGGCTTTAAGCTGTGGTCTTGGAGAAGAATACTGACTATTCCATGAGCTGACAAAAGAAAAAAAAA
>NW_006399818.1:523524-528900 GCF_000299155.1 Elephantulus edwardii
AAACTTTCAATAAAATTAATAAAAAAGTTGGGAGGGGAGAAAAGTGCAACAATGAATGAATGGAAATCCAAAGTCTCTGTAAATTATCATTGAAATTAGTAATAAATTTTTAAAAAAGTGAGGAGGATGGGACTCTGGCTCACTTCCTTTGGTCAGAGTGTTAGGAAAGACCACTTGCTAGAAAAGGATACCATGATTAGTAAGGGGAGGGTCGGAAAAAGAGGAGAGGCACCCTCGATAAGACAGACTGACACAACAGCCAAAACAATGGACTTAAATACCCCAGTGCAAATGAAGAGAATACAGGACTGGGAAATATTTTCTCCTGTTTCACACAAGGTCACTAAGTTAATTTGAAAACAGTTAGCTTGAAGAAATGAAAATATATTGGAATGGATCCTGAGCTAGTCCAGTTACAAATAATCAGAATTCAGAAACAGTAACTCTCTCCTTGGAAAGCGACCAGAAAAGCCAGCCAGCTATGATGATTCTTAGCTTATGTGTCTCTCCATTCAAATGTGAAATCCCCAAGGAAAAAGCGGGCTGGCTAGGCCTGGGTGCAGGCTTTCCCTTATCAGTCATCTATGACATGAGGCAGAATCACAAAGCAGACACCATTCCCAGACTATAAACTATAATTAAGGGGTAACTCAATTACCCATGTTGGTAAGCTTTTATTTTGTAGTGGAAAAAGTCAAGGGCAAAAAGGTACAAAAGACACTGTTTAGTCAAACAAATTTAATCAGGTTAATGCCAAGAATCAAGGTACAATTACAAGAAAAGTTGCTTTTATTTTTACATATTTAAATTTTTCATTGTCTTTACTTGTAAGGTGTTGAAGGTGGGACCCACTCGTGAATCTTCTTTCTGGTGGTGGAATAAGGTACATATTGTTCTGGGGTGCCGGACTCGTTGAACCTATGGTTCGTCCAAATGAACTTACGAGCAATAGGTGGCTTTGTAGTTGGCGGATCATCAGTCATACAGTGAAGCCAACGGTGCCTTAAAGAAAACAAACAAACCAGTTATGAAGGGATGGTACAGCACAGCGGAAGACAGTGGAAGGGGGAGGTTAGCAGGCAGCTCAGGAGCTATGCTGCTGCTTAACTTCAAACCTCAGCCACTTCATTTAATAGGTGAACTTTCCTGTACCTTTGGCATATAGACAGGTCTTGTAGAAAGTGCAGCCAGAGTGTTCCTTAGAGACAAGGATGGTGAAGCTTCATCTCACATACTTTGGGCATGTTGTTAGGAGGGGCTATTCCTTAGAAAAGGACATCATGCTTGGAAAAGGCAACTTTGAAAGAGAGAACGACCCTCAATGACATGGACTGACACAGTGACTATCGCAATGGTTTTATTGGGTCACTGAGTCATACTTGACAGCCCTAACAACCACCACCAAAGGATGGTATAAGGATTAAACGAGGTAATACACATTAACATTTACTTTATTTGCCCTTGAGTCTGAGCTAACTGATAACTGACTCTCCAGTGGGTTTTCAGAGGCTGCAAATCACACAGAAGAAGAATGTCCATCTTCCTCCCTCAGAGCATTTGGTGGATTTAAACCACTTGCCTTTGGGGTGACAGTCCAGCTCCTTCCTTACCCACTAGACCACCAGAGCTTCCTGATTATCTGTGAAACACCTAGAAAAACTCCTGCACATAGGAGATACTTAGAAAATGTTAGCTACTGCTCTTATCAGTATTGTGTTTCATCAAATCTAGGGCACTATCCATTCTTAGCCTTTTAAAAAAAACAACACAAAAAAAACCCAATGGTTTTTCAGTCACTTGCTATGCATCTGAGAGCTGGACAATGAATAAAGGTGACAGAAGAAGAATTTATGCTTTTGAGTTGGAGAAGAATACCTAATATCCCATGGACTGCTAAAAGAACAGACAGATACATCTTGGAGAAGGTGAAGCCAGAGTGCTCTTTGGAAGCAAGGATGGTGAAGCTTCATGTCACATAATTTGGGCATGTTATTAAGAGAGGCTATTCCTTGGAGAAGGACATCATGCTTGGAATGGTGGAGGGATGAAGGAGAGAAAGACCATCAACCAGGTGGATTGATACAGTGACTACAGCAATGGGCTCAAGTGTGTTAGAGCTTGTGAGGCTGGCACAGGACGTGACCTGGGCCAATAAACTTCAACTATTAGCATGAGCCCTAAAGCCTTGTGATGCTGAGACGGGCTGCTCCAGCCACTCCAAGAAAGGATTAGCCATCAAAACCAAGGCTGTCAGTCATCAAGGGGCTTTCTGTGAGCCTAAGGCATGGCGGAAGTATTTAACTTTTACCTTGAGTCAGCTTAAGTAACTAAAGAAAAATGTCACTCTAAGAATTGCTGTCAAGACTCCTGAAGGTTATGTTATTTAAAGAATCACAATCCAAAACTTATATATGCTTCTCAATTATAAGTGAGGGATTGATGAACACATGGAAAAATAGACAATCTTCAAGAAAAAGTAAAAATCATTTTCCTGGCAAAAGGAAAAAAATCTTAAAATGTATAGTCTAGTCAGGCTAAAGACTAGAGTCAGTGAATGAGTATGACAATAATCTAAATTCATTATGGCAGAATAAAGAACGTAAGAAACAATATTTAAGGACTGTTAGGCTAATAGGATTCTTCTGCTAAAATTATTTGTTTTCTTCTTATCTTTGTGATGTGACAGCAAGTTTACAAAGCAATTTGGGTTTCCATTCTGTTGTAAGCATTATTAAGTAAAGTGGTATATGGTTCAGTAGTAGAATTCTCACGTTCCATGCAGGAGGTCTCACGTGTAGCTACCACCGTATCAGTCAGTGCACGCATGCATGTTTCAAGAGAGCTTCCAAATAACTTATAGAAAAGTCGAAACTTGTACAAAAATTTTAAAATGAGAATTTAAAAATTCTTTAACACCATAAAGTATTAGAGAGTTAATGATCTTGAGCATTTCTTCACATGTCTGTTGGCTATCTGAATTACTTTCTGGGTGAAGTATCTCTTCATAGCCTCTGCCCACTGTTCTAATTTTTAAATGGTCTCAAGAGTTTACCTTAGCCTCTACTGAGTATGCTTTTTAACTATATTTGATTGGCTATTTATGGCATAAATTGCTGTTGTTATTGATTGTTGTTGCTATTGAGTGTGACTCAGAGCAACTATGGACCCTGACACACATTCTTAATTTTAAACCATGATGAGTTCCCACAAAAGGTGATCCAACAGAATGTGGAAATTACTGAATAATATCATTGTATCACATGCAAGCAAAATATGGCTGAAGATAATCCAAAAATGGCTAGAATAGAGAGAAAGAACTATCAGATGTTAAAGCTGTGTTTAATAGAGGATATGGCACCAGGGATGTAATTTCTGATGTTAGATGGATCCTGACTGAAAGCAGTGAATCCCAGAAGAATGGAAAGCAGAGAATGCCAGAAGAATGTCTATTTGTGCTTTATTAATTACGCAAATGCATTTGACTGTGTATATTATAACAAATTACAGCTAACACTGAAAAGAACAGGAGTCCCAGAACACTTACTCGTGCTCATGTGAAACCTACAAGCAGACCAACAGGCTGTTCTGCAGAGCAAGCGAACGCTTGATTAGGTTTCCTAAATTTGTCCATATTTTTTCTTTAATGAACTTTATAGTTTTGAGTTTTACTCTAGGTGCTTGAGTCACCTTGAGTAAGGGTGCTTTTTTCTCTTTAATATAGTAAGGACCTTGCTTCAATTTTCTACAAATATCCAGTTTTGCCAGCACATTTGTTAAAGAGGCTGCTTATTCCTCATAGGTGGATGAGTTTACTTTGGGGGGAGGGTGTCTCAATTCTGTTCCATTGCTGTACAAACCTGCTGCTGTACTAGTACCAATCCGTTTTGAATAAGGAAGTATATGGCCTCCTACTATAAGGTTCTCCCTCCCACCGGATATTTATAAAAAAAAAAAGGAATCAAGATGAACCTTCTATAAGCTAATATTCTTAAATTATTCCTTCCAATTATTAAAGTTTTGTCATTAAAAAAAAAAAAAGACCTATACAAAGAAAAGTTGCAAAACCTAACTCCAGAAACCCAAGGAAACCTCTATGAAAGGATATTTGCAATGCTGGTGGCCTAATGGTAAGAAGCTACGCAGCAATTCCAACTGCACAAGGGTCAAATCTACTAGCAGCTCCAGGGGGAGGATGTGCAATTTCCTGTGGGATTTACTCGCTCTGAGAACCCACTGGAGGGTCAGTGAAGAGTTGGTTCCAACTCTACAGTACACATCAACAATAACAGTGCTGATCCACTGGAAGACTTAACACTGTCAGTGCCTACCAAAAGTGTTCTGCGGATACAATGCAATCTCCACTCAGATCAAAGAGATGAAAAAAGGTGTCACCTATTTTATATGGAAAGGAAAGAGATTAACAAAACTATTCCTAAAATCTTTCTATTCACAGAATATAGAAAGCCACTGTTAAATGTAATATCAAAGCCTACAAAGCCAGAGAGGGGAAGAAGGAGACTGAGTTCCGTATGTAAAAGTTAAAATGTCTATGTCCTTAAAAAAAAAGAGCTCTAGGGGCCTAGGGGCTAAGAAACTGCCCTGCCAACTCAAAAGGTCAGTGGTTCGAATCCACCAGCTGCTCTGATAGAGAGACTGGCAATCTTTCAATTTGTGATTAACAGCCTTTGAAAACCTGTTGAGGGTCAGTAAAATGACTATACAGTAGAATGGATGTTTTTTATGTTCTATAACACTACAACAAGATGAGAGTAAAACAAACAGAGGGAAACATTGATAATATGCAAAAAAGGGAGTTAAACTACAATTACAAATTAGAAGAAAAAGTCAAGCACTCAAGAGAAGACTGTCCCCTCAAAAAACCATTAAAGGACAAGTTAAAGATACACAAACTTTAAAGGTCAAGTAATTTAATCAAAGAACTACAAGTTAATAGAAGATGTAACTTTTAAAACTGTTGAACTGGCAATTTTTAAAAAAATAAACAACAGTAGCCAGGACTGCAGAAATTATAAAGAAATAAAAATTCCCATGCAGCTGAATGTATTCACCCTGTGAGTGCAAACTGTACAGCTTTTCTGGCAATATGAATATTGTTGTTGATAAAAAAACTCACAACTCTTAAAACATGTACACTCTTACTATAAAAAAGAGAGTCCTATGGGCATAAGTACAAGAATGCTAATCTTATGCACATCCAAAAACTTCTCCAGTAGGGTAAAAAGGGAAGCCACTGACTGGGAAAAAGTATTCGGTAATATCATATCAGATAAGGGACTTATATCCAGAATTTATGAAATACTTGAGCACCACAACAAGATAAAGGTAAATAATCCAATAGAAAAATGGGCACAGGAT
>NW_006399818.1:530235-539617 GCF_000299155.1 Elephantulus edwardii
AAATATTGCAAAACAAAACAAAAAAAAAGAATGCTAATCTTAACTTTATATTAAAAGGTATCATCATTTGAGAAAAGTTTATAAAACAAATTGGTTTCCCATTCAACAATTCATATATACTCGGTTTTACAACATCAATCTCAATCCTCACCATGCATTTACTGTTTGTTTTCCGCTCATCCCTCTTTCTTCTCCCTCCTTCAGCAAAAGCTGCTCTGTTCTCTTATGGCTGCTTTTAGTTTTACTTACAATAGTAAAGGATGGAAATACAAAATTAAGAATAAATAATAAGAAGTCATATCAAATCTCTTCTAAAGCCTGTTTGAACTTCTGGAAGTTCTCTATGTACTGTTGCAGTTGGTCTTGAATAATCTTCAGCAGTATTTTGCTTGCATGTGATATCAATGGTTTTGTTTGATAGTTTCCACATTAAGTTGGATCACCTTTCTTGGGACTAGGAATAAATATGGACCTCTTCCAACCCATTGGCCAGACAGCTGTCCTCCAATTTGCTGGCACAGACAGATGAGTGAAGCCAAGGCTGCATCTGTTTAATTGAAATATGTCAATTGGTATCCCATCGATTCCTGGGGCCTTACTTTTTGCTAATGCCTTCAATGCAGCTTCTACCTCCTCCTTCATTACCAATGGCTCCTGTTCATACGGTTGTTGTTGTTGTTGTTAAGTGCTGTCAAGTCATAGGCAACTCATAGCGACCCTATGAACAAAAGTACTCAACCCTTGTGTGACTTTCATCCCCTCTCCAGGTTCAAAGGGTTTCCGGAGGCAAGCTATTATGGAAGTGGATGCCACTCCTGCTTCCAAGCCTGTTTTAATCGGGGAGCAACACCAAACACTGTCCTCTCTGGGTCACCATTAACACATTTGACACGTCAGTGTCACAGTGTTCAGCTTCACAGGAAACACAAGTTACCTCTATACGGCAAATGGACACACCAGGGCTATAAGACTGGTACATCCTGAAATTTTCTGTGTCAATCAATTCTTTCTGCGATTCTGTGTATCCCCCTCCATCTTCTTTTGATGCTTTCTGGGTCATTCAATATACTGCCCATAGCATCTTTCAATATAGCGACACAAAGGTTAAATTTGTTTTTCAGTTCTTTCAGCTTGAGAAATGCAAAGTGAGTTCTTACCTTTTTATTCTCCAATTCCAGCTCTCTACACATTTCATTATAACACCTTGCTTTGTCCTCCTGAGCTGCCTTTGAAATCTTCTGTTCAGCTCTTTTACTTCAGCCTATTTTCTGTTTTAGCTTCTCAACACTCTACTGCAATTTTTAGAGTCTGTTCTGACATCCATTTCAGCTTTTTCTTTCTCCTCTGTTTTTACAATAACCTTTCACTTTCCACAACTCATCTGGTCTCCGATCACTGATGTTCAATGCCTCAAACCTATTCTTAAAATGATCTTGCAATTCACATGGAATTCATTCAAGATCCTATCTTGGTTCCTGTGGACTTATTTTCATTTTCTTCAGCCTCAATATGAACTTGCATATGTGTAACTAATGGTCTGACCCACAGTCTGCCCCTGGCTTAGTTATGAGTGCTAATACTGATCTTCTCCAACAATTTCTTCCGCAAATGTCATCAATCTGATTCGTATGCAGCCCATCAGGTAAGATCCATGTGTACAGTCATTGTGTCTTTTTAAAAAGGTATTTGCAATAAATAAATCATCGTAAATACAAAATCGAATCATTCTATTTCCAGCTTCATTTCCATCACCAAGCCCATTATTTTCCAACTACTCTTCCTTCTTCATTTCCACTTTTGGATTCCAGTCACCAATTCTCATTAATGCATCTGGATTGCATGTCCAGTCAATTTCAGACTGTAAAATTTGGTAAAAATTCTCAATTTCTTCCTCTTTGGTTATAGATATAAGAGTGTATATTTGAATAACAGTTGTCTTAATGGGTCTTGCTTGTATGTGTATGGCTATTATCCTGTCACTCACCACATTGTGTTTCAGGACAGAGCCTGAAATTGACTTTTTTTACTATGAATGCAACATATTCTTGTTCTATTTTTCACTCCCTGCCTAGTATACCATATGATCATCTGATTCAAAGTGCCCAGTACTGATCCATCTCATCTCACTAATGCCTAGTATGTTGATATTTTTGCATTCCATTTCATTTTTAACAATTTCCATTTTGCCAACATTCAATCCATGTACATTCCATGTTCCAATTATTAAACAATGTTTGTTATTATTTTTCCTCATTTCAACTGACTTCCAATCTGGGCTTTACATTACTATAACTAACTTCTTTCTTTAGTGTTCATGGAGTTTTCAAAGGCCTGTTATTTAGGAAGTAGATGGCCCATCCTGTTTCCTAGTCTGTCTTAATCAGGGAGCTCCACCAAAACCTGTCCACCATGGGTAACCCAAATAGAATGTGACACCCCAGGTGGCACAGGTTTCAGTCTTACAACAACCACAAGTTATCTTATTAAAGCAAACTGACAGACAAGTGTTGTACCACTTACAACAATGTTGTCCTCAACCACAATTAACACTAGGCCCAAGAGCCACAGGTCTGAAGGCCTAAGCAATGTTTAAATACAAAGGCCCACCCACCAGGGATATCACCGCTGATGTCAGATGGATCCTGGTTGGAAGTAAAGACTATCAGAAGAATATGTATTTATGCTTTATTGACTGTGCAAAGGCATCTGACTGTGTTGATCATAACAAGTTGTGGCTGACAGTGAGAAGAATGGGAATCCCAGAGCACTTCATTGTGCTCATGTGGAACCTATACCTGGACCAGGATGATGTTGTGCAAACAGAGCGGGGCAACATTGCATGGTTTAAAATTGAGAAGGAAGTGTGTCAGGGTTGTATTCTCTCTCCATACCTATTCAACCTGTATTGTTGTTGTTGTTATGTGCCTTCAAGTTGCCTGCAACTCATAGCGACCCTATGTATAATAAACCCTAAACCCTATGCTCTATCCTGTGCCAATCTCACTGTCTCCAATACACTCACCCCCATGACTTCAGTCACTGAATTAATCCATCTCATTGAGGGTCTTCGTCTCCTGCGTTGTCCCTCCATCCTTCTAAGCATGACGTCCTTCTCCAAGAAATTGTCCCTCCTTGCAACATGTCCAAAGTATGTCAGACAAAGCTACAGAATCTTTGCCTCCAAGGAACACCCTGATTTAACCATCTCCAGGATGAATCATTTTCTTAGCAGTCCATGGTATATTCAATACTCTTCTCCAAAACAACAGTTTGCTGGGCAAATTATCCAAGAAGGTGTACTCTATGAAGAGAAGTGTGGCATCAGGATTGGAGGGGGGCTCATAACCTGCATTATGCAGATGACACAATCTTGCTTGCTGAAAGTGAGGAGGACTTCAAGCACTTGTTGCAGAATATCCAGGAATGCAGCCTTCAGTATGGATTGCATCTCAATGTCACAGAAACAAAGATTCTTACCACTTTTCCAATAGGCAGTGTCATGATGGATGGAGAAGAGATTCAAACTCTCAGCAGCTTCATCTTGGTTGGATCCACAATTAACACCCTTGGTACCAGCACTCAGGAAATGAGAAGTACTGTACTGGGAAAATCTGCCAATAGGGACCTCTCCATATTATTGAGGAATAGTGATGTCAATTTGAGGATGAAGACACATCTGATACAGGCTAGAGTCTTTCCGATTACTCGATATGCGTCTGAGAGCTGGACAATGAATAAGGATGACATAAAAAGAAGTGACGACTCAACTGTGGTACTGGAGAAGAGGATTGAATATCCCATGGATGGCCAAGAGAATGTACAGATAAGTCTTGGAGAGGGTGCAGCCAGAGTCCTCTCTGAAGGCAAGAATGATAACGCTTTACCACACATATTTTGGGCATGTTGCTAGGAGGGGGTATTCCTTGGAGAAGGACACGGTGCTGGGAAGGATGGAGGGTCAGCGAAGGAGAGGAAGACCCTTAATTAGGTGGACTGACATGGTGACTGCTGCAATGGGCTCCTGTATGAGGATGACACAGGACAGAACAGGGTTCAGATCTTTTGTTCATAGGCTCATACTCAACTTGACAGCACCTAACAACAACATAGCATATCTGACAGAACACTAAAGCATCATTTAAAATTATACTTCATTAAGTATTTTATGACTTAGAAAAACAATCATAACCACAATCACCATAAATATAAAGGGTATGTGTATGAGTGTATGTAGTGCACTCTGGTAGCCTAGTGGCAAGCAGTAGCGCTGCCATCCTGAAAGCACACAGTTTGAATTTAGCAGCTACTCCATGGCAGAGAGAGTAATAACCTCATCTGGTGTGATATGTTGTTGCTGTTATGATGTGCAATCAAGTTGGAACAGACTCACAGCTGTCCCCTCAGTGGGTATTTCAAGGCAGTAAATTGCATAGAAGGAGAATGCCCATATTTCTCTCTCAGAGCAGCTGGTGGATTCAAATCACATGGCTTTGAGTTGGCAGTGCAGTTCCTTACAACTAGACCACCAGAGAATTCACTGGACAGTCAGCAATGTATGAGTCAGCTCTGACACACAATATATAACAAAAACATATTACTAATAATTGGTAACTGGGATGCAAAAGTTGGGAACAGAAAAGGAGGAGTTGGAAAATTCCAGTAGTTGGAAAACATGGACTTGGTGACAGAAATGAAGCTGGAGACAGAATGAAAGAATTCTGTACAATAATTTAGTTATTGCAAATACTTTTTATAAGAAACACATAGGCTTTACACATGGATTTCACCTGATTCTATGTTTAGGAATCAGATTGATTACATCTGTAAAAAGAATCGCTAGAGAAGCTCAATATCAGCTGTGAAAACTAGGCCAGGTGCTGACTGTGGAACAGACCACCAACTACTCATAGGTAAGTTCACGCTGAAGCTAAAGAAAATTAAATCAAATTCACACTCGGGAACCAAAATTTGACCTTGAGTCTATCCCACTCAAATTTCAAAACCATCTCAGGAACAGGTCTAAGGCCTTAAACCCAATGAGTGAAGACCAGATGGGCTGTAGGAGGATATCAAGAATATTATCTATGAAGAATGCAAAGGGTCATTATAAAGGCAGAGGAGGAAGACCAAGATGGCTTCAGATGAGACTATGAATATTGCACTAAAGCGCTGAGAAGCCAAAGCAATGGGAAGAAATTAAGGAGCTGAACTGAACAAAAACACAAGACAAAAAAACAAAACAAAACAAAAACCCCAAAACCCAACCAAACATGATACCAAAAAGTAATAGCATTAAAATGTTAGCAGAAGTTGTCTTTGTGTGGTGGGATAATAGGTTATTTTTATATCCTTAATTATTTTCTATAATGAACATGTACTTCTTAATTGGAAGGACGTTATTAAAAAGAAAATCAATTCTAGAGATGATTTTTTAAACCTTGTCAATGTCATCTGTCTTTATTCTAAGCCTATAAGTTCTTTTTTTTTACTTCTAACCCCATTTCATGCTCTTTAAGATACAATGAAAAGAAAAAAAAAACCAACCAAAAAAACTTCTCTCTAAAGTACCTAAATGTTTGAGGCAGAGAGCTTGGTTCTCTTGGTCTATCTTAAGGAAAAATTTTGCTTAATCAATTCAACAATGCAAAAGAATTGTTAGTTACATAAGTTGTTTTATCCTTTTTTTCTCCTCTTTAGAAACCTCAAAATTTTCCACATATAACTGATAGCCTATGAGCACAATAAAGATTTGCTCTGGAAAACAGAACCAAGAGTAATACTTCACTCACCAAAAGTATTCACAGCTGTTTATTTCCACAGCTCAGGTAAGGAATTTTCCATCAGCGCATCTTTGTAAAATGTTACACTATATCTTAAATGAACACTAAGTAGCAAATAAAAGAAATGATACAACAGCTCAATTAAAAAGTCAAAATACTCTTATTTTCTATTTATGTTTTAATAGCATCCTATAACACAGCAAAATTTACGTAAACACTGTTGTTTCTTAGGACAGTCTCATAAGATTCTCATTTTGTGTGGCAGAAAAGAAAGAAAAAATTGGGAAGGAGTAATTTTGCAAAGACATCTTCAAGAAACTGAATAGAGTAAACCTCATTTTACTTCAATACACAGATCATTTTATACAACATCTACCACATGAAAAAATCTAGAATAAGTACTTACATCAAGAGAAAGAAAGATTTTCTGCTCTTCTCAGTGGAACAGAATTTTAAAACACTATACAAACGACTCAGGAGGGTTGAAAACAGGCAAGATACTAAAATGGACAGGTAATTGTCCAAACAGAATTTAGAGTTAAACCTAGCATATAAGTTATAAAAGAAGTAGCAGAAAGGCCATTTCAAAATCAGCTGGATAAATAAAACAGATTGCTGTGTACAAAAACCAAAACAAATTCCATTGTCACTGAGTCAGTTCTGACATAACAATTATTGTATTGCTGTTATGTGACATCGAGTCGCTTGCAACTCATAGCAACCCTATGTACAACAGCCCTAAACTCTGCTCTGTCCGGTGCCAATCGCATTGCCTGTGAACACCCACCCTGATTATCCCAGTCACTGAATCAATCCACCTCATAGAGGGTCTTCCCCTCCTGCACTGTCCCTCCACCCTACCACTGTCCCTACCTCCCTCTCCAAGGACCGGTCCCTCATTACAACATGTCCAAAGTATGTTAGACAGAGCCTCAGAATCCTTGCTTCCAAGGAGCCGCCCGGTTTAACCATTTCAAGGATGAATCTGTTTGTTTTCCTAGCAGTCCATGGTACCTTCAATTATTGTATACAGATAGCAAAATGTTTTCAAGGAAAAAAAAATCATTCACTCACAATTACTTTTTGCACAACTGCAGTGTGCTAGGGGGGCATCATTCCAGGTACTGACAATACAAAACAAACAAAAAAATCTCATCATCACTGAGTCAATTCTAGGAAAATTGTAAAAATGAAATGGAGACGCTCTGGTGGCTTAGTGGTAAGGAGCTGTACTGCTGACACAAAGTAACATGGTTCAAAACCACCAGCTGCTCTTCAGAAGAAAAATGGGCAATCTCAAGTTTACTTTGTAAAATTCCATCCAGATCACAATAAAAATAATTATTTTTTTAAAAAAACTGAAGTAAAATGCATAAAGGACACCCTAAGTCTTAATGACCTGAGATGAACCGGTAATAAATCTATCAAAAAGACCATTTCAAGGTCTATTCTGAAGCACAATGCTGTTGTCAGTGATAGAATAAAAAATGTACTGTGGCCTAAGGTAATAGAGGGAAGAATCCACTGCCATCAAATGATTCCAACTCACAGACAACCGGGAGGCCAGAGTGCAAGTGCCCCACAGTTTCCAAGGCTGTAAATCTCTATGGAAGCAGACTGTCTCATCTCTTCCTGCAATGCAGCTGGTGGGCTAAAACTGCCAACTTTTGAGGTAGCAGTCCAATGTTCACATCCATTACACCCCCAGAGCTCCTTCCAAGACTCCTGGAGGTAGTGATCAAATATGTGATTTATTTTGAAAGTAAAAGAAAAACAATTTGCTGCTTTCCTAGATAAGAAATAATCTTAAGTTTAGGGTAAACAAGTGCCATTGAAATTTGAAGAGCCATTCTGCTTAATGAGACTGTGTCTACTAATTTGCGATTCTGGAGAATAATAAAAAAAAAATCTAATGTAGTAAATCTATAAAACTGGTCTAAACGTTTAAGGGGATTATAGTTAATCAAATTGGCAAATGGTCTGTTGAAATTATTTAGGGAAATTAATCTCCTAAATGAGTTTATCAAACATTCAAACCAAAAAGCATATTATTTTTATGCAAAAAGATGCAACTTAATAATCTTATTATGCTATTTAAAAATTATACCTCAAGGCTTAAGAACAACTAGGTTTTAAAATTTGCAGTTGTAACAAACAGAATATTAATTATAAGCTCAAGGCTTTGTGGTAAGAAGACACACAGATGACTCAAAGGCACACGATCTTAACCAACCAACCACTCCACAGGAGATAGAAGGGCAAGCACCATCTGTACAATTTACTGCCTCTGACTGGAGGGTCAACTATGAGTTGATTCAGACTTAACAATACACAACAACATACCCATAAATCCTAACATTCTCTCAATATTTATGTATATGTACCTATGTGTGTATATATGTGTCTATGTATACAGTTGTTGGTGTTGTCTAATCAAGTAGACTCAGCAACCCTATGAACAGATCTGAATCCTGTCCTATTCTGCATCACCCTTGTCATCTCCCACACACTTGTGCCCATTTCCTCAGTCACTGTATCAATCCACCTTCCTCTTTCTCAGGCCCTCCATCCACTTTTCCAAGTATGACGTTCCTTTACAAGGAATATCTTCTCCTAACAACATGCCCAAAAGTATATGAGATGTTTTCCCATCCTTTCCTCTAAGGAGCACTCTGGTTGCACTTTGTCCAAGACACATCGTTTTACTTTTGGCCATCAGTGCTCTTCTCCAATACCAAAACTCAAGTGCATTAATTATTCTTCTGTCACCCTTATTCACTGTCCAACTCTAAGAGGTATAGTTAGGGACTAGAAAGACCCGAGCTTGAATAAGGCATACCTTACTCTTTAAACTGACATCACTGCTCTTCAGGACTTTGGAAGTCTTCTGTGTATATAGTTATAATCACAAAATTTCTTCTAAAGAAGACATAGATAAATACAGTTTATTCTTTGCATTATAGTCCTTTTAAAATATGTGTTATCAGCCACAAATTTTTTCAGTGATTCTCATCTCAAAGTCAAAGCCAAGGCCAGCCTTACAATGATGAGTGACAAATTTCTGTCCTATCTGGCTCCATTTCCTCACTGAACAAGTTTATTACAACTTTGTCTCTCATTCCAAAAGTGATCAATCCTCTTATTCACAAACATTATTTGTATGGTTTTACTAACACCAAGCATTTTACTTGCAGTATTATTAAGTGTCTAATAAATCCCCTTGATGGAACAAAAGCAACTTATCTGTTTAGTCTTACCCAATCATTTGGTAGAAGTTACAAGATCAATGCCAGAAAAACTATATTAAAAAGATCCACTGCACTACAGTTAACAACTGGGCAATCTAAATAAAGGACAGTTGGCAGTTTTCTGTACTTGGCAACGACTTTATAAGTACAATTATTTTAAAATATAAAAGCAAAAATTGCTACTCTTTTGTATAGAACTCTATATTTTATACACATATTTTAGCCATATTTTTCTTGGAGATAGATCGAACATGCAATCAAGATGCATTGATAATAATGGGTGACTGGAATGCAAAAGTTGGGAATAGTGAAGAGGAATCAGTGGTCGGAAAGCATGGGCTTGGTGACAGGAAT
>NW_006399818.1:541812-555627 GCF_000299155.1 Elephantulus edwardii
GGTTGGCGCAGGATAGAGCAGGGTTTAGGGCTGTTGTGCATAGGGTCGCTATGAGTCGGAAACGACTCGATGGCACATAACAACAACAACATTATTATCTTCAAGACAATATTCCATGTGCTAGTTGCTTGAACAGTACTCAGTACATGGTAAGTGCCCAGATATTTATTCAGTGAATAAGTGCAGCAATGAGCAGGGTTTATCTTCAGGCCAAGAAATTACGTTTTTGTTCCCACCTTTTATTTTCCTGAATTTTCCAAGTTTTTACAGTAGTCACATGTTTTTATAATACATTTACTATATACAAAATGAGGCTTCCAGTTCCACCCTACAACCTACCCTTCTTGGTTTTCCCATCTCAATTAATGCTGCCAACATCCCTCCAACTACTCAAGTCCCAAATTTCTGGATCATCCTTAATTTTTCACTGTCATCCCTATGTAACACTCCCTCATCCACAACCCCACAAAGATTTCTAAATTACATCATGACAACTGAGGGGGAGAAAAGGGGTCTAAAAAAATGAAGCATAGAAGAGAGAAAACACATTTGTTAACTTCACTTTGGACCTACAAAATCACCAGTCAT
The DNA here is from genome assembly GCF_000299155.1 of Elephantulus edwardii. Lineage (NCBI taxonomy): Eukaryota > Metazoa > Chordata > Mammalia > Macroscelidea > Macroscelididae > Elephantulus > Elephantulus edwardii. The sequence continues at coordinate 542,401 of NW_006399818.1, forward strand.
AAATACTTTAAGTTTTTAAAAAACCACCACCACACGAAACTCATTAACAAACACTGTATTGGGTTTTTTTTTAAAAAAAACAACCACGCAGTTATATATTACTTGTGTGGTAACATTAATGGGAAAAAATCAACACACAAGAAAGACTAGTGTACCACAGTAAAGCACATAGCTATAAGATGAACAGAAGGTGCCACCAAGTGGGGAGAAAGTATACATACAATAAGGAAAATCTAGGCATGCCGTGTTCTGTGTTCTTTCCTTAAACGTGGTTCTAAGGATTTTATGGTTTCAATATGTCAAACTACACAAAACATGTTTTTGTTTCTCCTGATAAAAGTAAAACATTAATTTTATATTAAAATTCACCACTGCTGAATTGATTCTGACATGACAACTCTCTACAGAATTTTCCAGGCTATAAATTTTTACAAAAGCACTTCTCCTTCTCTCACAAGAAGTGTCTGGTGGATTTGATCTGACAACCTTTTGGCAAAAAAGTCCAACACTGAACTACCAGGGCATGCATTAAATGGTCTACACATTTCTACTTTCAATTATTTACTTTGTAAAGTTTCATGAGACAGAAACTATTCATTTGTTTTGTTGTTGTTGCTCTGTGCCATCAAGTCTCACTGACTCTGACATACCTAATCCCACTGCCCAGTGATCATGTCAATCCCTCTCATCCAGGGTCTTCCTCTCCTGCGCTGTCCTTCTACCCTTCCAAGCACGAGGCTCTTTTCTAAGAATTGGTTAAGTGCCCAAAGTATGTGAGATAGAGTTTCAAAATCCTTGCCTCCAAGGAGAAACTTGGTTTCACCTGCTACAAGCCAGACCTATTTACGCTGGAGAAGAGTATTGAACATACTCCATGGACTTCCAGGAGAACAAATAGGTCATCTGGTTTATATACCACTAAATTTATGGACAGTTTATGGATGGCACACACTATGAAGCACTCAACTACTAGAACTCAGGGAAGAAAGACCTGGTGCTCTGCTTCTGAAAGGTCACAACTTTGAAACAGTTCTACTCTGCACACATGGCTGACATGCATCGGAAGTACATCAGCAATTAACAACACTCTACACAAGTATTAAATACCATAAGAATGAAATCTAAAACTTTTCTATATTACTTTACACCAAATTTTGTTGTTAAATGTCCCCAAGCTGACGGCGACTCAGAGAGGCTCTCTGAACAGACTGGAACCTTGCCCTGTCCTACATCATCCTCACGATCTCTTTCACGTTCAAACCCACTGCTGCAGTCACAGTCAATCCATACAGCTGAGGGACGACTTCTCTTTTGATGATCCTCTACTTTTCCAAACATGAGGCCTTCTTCCTAGGACTGTAGTCTCTTAACAACATGTTGAGGTTTGTTGGAGATGATGAGACTGGCTCAGGATAGAGCAGGGGTCACAGCTTATTGTACATAGAGTTGCTATGAGTTGCAGGTGACGACGGCACATAACAATACACTATCATCTACAATTTATTTAATAAATTATTTATTACAAATCTACTGTCAGGAAGCTCTTTGGAGTACTAAAGAGCAAAGATGTGAGTATAAAGGTTAAAGGGTGCTCTTTCCACCATCTTTGTGGGCCTCCACGATAGTGTTTGTGAACATCCTGGCTGATGCGCTCAAGAGGTTCAACATGCCAGAAGAGAGGTAAGCACCAGGCTCTTATCACTCCGTGCTCCAAACTCATAGTTTGGTTTCCATGAATGATAATGAAGCATGACTACATTGGTGAATTTAAAATCACTGATGATCACAGAGTGGGGGAAATTACTGTCCACCTCACAGACAGATTAAACAAGAGTGGTGTGATCAACTGCAGATTTGATGTGCAACTCAAAGATCTAGAAAAGTAGTGAAATAATCTGCTCCTGCCCCGTCAGTTTGGTTTCACTGTACCAACAACCTCAGCTGGCATCATGGACCACAAGGAAGCAAGATCAAAACACACAAGAAGAAAAATGTTTGAATTCGTTTTCTAGGGGTGTAATAAACAGTGCAAATAAAATGCCTTGGGTGGGGGGGGGAAAGAAAGACTAAAGGCTACCCAACAAAGCCATTTCAGTTGCTTCACTGAATGTAACAATGTATAAAGAAGACAAAAAAAGAATTTGTGCATTTAAATTATGGTGATGGTAAAGAATAAAAAAAATTATTAAAAAATTTATTAAGTAAACTCTCTGGCCTAAGAAGTAGAAGCTCTAAGATAGAAATTACAAGATCAATGCCAAAAACTGCATATAAAAATGATCTGATGAACCACAGTTAACAACTAGGGAATCTAAATAAAAGACAGTTGGCAGTTTTCTGTTCTTGGCAGCAGCTTTATGAGTACAATTATTTTAAAGTTTAAAAAAATGTAAAATAAAAAATAGCTACTCTCTTGTATGTAACTTATTTTTTATACACACTTTACTTATTATTATCTCCAAGACAATGTAAGTACCATGAGAGTAAGCCAGTTGCTTGAACAATACTAAGCACATGTAAGTACCTCTTTTTTATCTAATAGTGAAGTCTACATAGAATTCTCTCTGTGAATGTATGAACCCATGTGCCCAGCACAGTGGAATACTCTTAATTTCTTTCTGAATGAAAGAACTGCTTGTAAGTAAAGCACTGTGCATGGTTCTGGGCAAACACTTTCTTATTTTTAATGTACCTCTAATCTTCTGAGTAAAAGTACCACCAGAATTCGGATCAAAATTCTTAAAGATATCCTTGACTCATTTTTCTCAGATTCCATCCTGTTAGCTCCATCTTACCTCAAACTATGCCACTGTGATGGGTAGCCTCTAAGACGGCTTCCAAAGATCCTTGACTCCTGAATTTGGACTCATGTAATCCTCTCCCTTTGAAGGTGGGCTGGAACTACTGACTCATTTCTAATAAACAAAACACAGAAGGAGAAGTGTGGGCTGTCGCTTCCAAGATGCACTTAGGACTGTGACTTCCATCTCAGATATCCTCTCGTTCTCTTCCCGTGATTGCTGGCACTAAGGGAAATCTGCTACCATTGTTACAAAGGTGGCTCTGAAAGGAGGCTCACGTGAATACACTTGGGAGCAAATCTGAGGCTTGTGTTCAGCACATGAGATTAGGAGAGTATCTTCCAAAGTCAAGTCTTCTGATAGCCGCAGCCTCAAACACCTTGATTGTGGCCTTATGAGAGACCATGAAAAAGGCTGCACTGCAACCCCAGAGGTACATGATTCAAATCCACCAGATGCTCTGCTGGAGAAGGAGGGACAATCTCCTCCTGTACCAGTCAGATCCGATTTGACGGTACACAGACACAAAATTTAAAAAAAAAAAATACACAGACACAAAATTAAAAAAAAAAAAAAGAGAGAGACCATGAGCCAAGCTGTTTCAATTTTCACACAGAGAAACTGTAAGAGAAATGTTTACTGTTTCATACTACTAAATCTGGATTAACAAGTTGCAAAGCAATAGATAAACACATTCCCAAATCAGACTAGTTATCACCTAATCAAAACCTTCTTCATCTGCCCTCACTGATCTGCATGCTTCCAATTATCTTCCCTTTCTCTATTCTTCATATAGCAACCAGAGATGCTTTGACAATGTAAATCAAGTCATCAATAACGTGACAAATGAAAATCAAATGCCACTTGATAAAATGCAATGAAGAGAACACTGCATCATTTCTGAAATAATTCTACAAAAATATTGCCTGAATCTACTCATGAGGAAATATCTGACAAATTCATACTGAGAGAAATCCTTCAACATAACTGGCCTATAATTTTCAAAGTTAAGGTCAGGAAAATCAAGGAAAATCAGAAGAATTGATCCAGTGAAAGAACAAAAAAGACATGATTTTTCTATACAATGTATGATTACATTCTGTTGCTGAAAAAGGGACTGTTGGAGGGAGCTCTGGTGGTCTAATAGCAAGAAGCTGCACTGCAATCCCAGAGGTGTGCGGTTCAAATCCAGTAGATGCTCTGCTGGAGAAGAAGGGACAAACTCCTCCTGTACCAGTCAGATTTGATCTGATGGTATACACACACAAAAATAAATTAAAATGGGACTGTTATGACAAATGAGGAAACTTAAATGGGTCTAAAAATTAGAAAGCACTGATCTGCCACTGTTAACTTTTCAATTTTGATGGTTATATTGTGGTTATATAGGAGAAAAATGCTTCTGTTTAGGAATTATATACTGTGGTGTAAAGGGTTTATTGTTGAAAATGGCTTCACTAGCTAGCTACTGACTGACTCTGTTATGTGGATGAGTGGGAATATGCAAGGATGTGTTAGTCTATCCACCATTCTACAGAAACACTGGCTCATTGCACCATTAAATTGAGTGGATCCAGAAGCAAGGAGAATCTTGCTACCAGCAACAGAGAAGACAAGCATGCAGTGTGCCCTTCAGGGCCAGAGATTCTTGCATCACCTAGACCTACAGCAGCAACAACTGTGGCTGAAGAGAACAAGAGACTCCACAGGAGACAGAACTTGTGATTACTACCCTCCATGGAATCAGAGTTAAGAGCTGCTGCCCAACTTTGTTGGGTGGGTAGGGACAGAGCCATAACTGGCAGGACTGGGATGAGAGCTTTGTAACACTGGCCTGAGACACAAAGCTGAGATGCCTGTGAGCACATGTATTCTGCTACTAACCTGAATTATAACCTTTGACTTCCCTAATATGGTTCTATGTGGTCTGCAAGCTATTGTGACAGATTTCTGACCCAGCAGAGTAGTTAAGATTGGTGTTGGGATGAGTAGAAAGAGGTGTGGGATCGTGGGGGACATGTCTGACCTCCTGGGAATTGGTTTTGTGTTGTTATGCTGTTGATGGGGACTATTCCTCTTTGTGGAGTTGGTAAAAGTCACATATGGCTGTCCCCATGCAGTCCTTGCTCTTTTGACATACACTAAAAGTATCCAGGAGTCATAGGTATTATTTTGGCAACTTCTTTCAAATGATCCAGGTATACGTAACCTTTTCCTAAGTCTGGAGGTGCTCTAAAATTTTTAAAAACAGTATTTAAAAATATAGTTCAGCTCAATTCCCATCTTACTTTTTAACGACTTTCCATGAAATTTAGAAAAATAACTGTATTATTTACTATGGCTAATCAGACCTATATAGCTGTTATAATGTGCCATCAAGTTAACCAGCATTCATAGTGAGAACAATATGAACTTTGCCCAGTCCCAGGCCATTCTTATAATCTCTGCCATGCTCAAGACCACTTTTAAAACCACTGTGTCAGTCTTGTTGAGTCTTCCTCTCTTTCCTCCAACCTTCTGAGCATGATATCTTTTTCTAAGGACTGGCCCTTCTTGACAACATGGTCTGGGCCCTAGCTATTTTTCCTACCTCATTTTTAATACCATCTCCTTATTCCACTTGCTTTCCAAACACAATAAGCAATATTTCTTAAGCAGACTGGACTTTTCCACCTCTTGTTCCTCTGACTCAGAATTCTTTTTCCTTTTCGCTTTCTCTTCTCTTTTAGACCTTTCTTCCTGTGCTAATTCCTCACAGAAGCCTTCCCTGAACCCTGTATAAAACAGCTTCCTCTCCATCTCAACCCACTGTTTGCTTTCTATTCCTTTATAAACCCATCATTACCTAAAATACTTGCCAAGGAAGCTCTTGTGACCTAGAGGTAAGAAGCGGTACTGACAACCCAAAGGTATATGTTTCAAATCCAACAGTTGCTCTGTGGGATAAAGATGGGAAATCTCCTGTGTAATTTACTGACTCTGAAAACCCAGGGGAGAGTCAGCTATGAGTTGGCTAATGTCAAAACAACATCACAACAACAAAATACTTATTAGGGGAACTATGGTGATATAATCAGCATTAAGTTGCATTTCTAACCCAAAGGCTCAGCAGGAGAAAGATAGGCAGTCTCTCCTCCCCATGGGCTGCAATCTCCAAAATCTGATGGAGGGTCGCGGCATTGTTATGTGCTGTTGATTCGACTACAACTCATAGTGACCCTATGAACAATGACTCTGAAGCATGCTCTATCCTGAGCCAACCTCACCATCTCTGATATACCTGACCCCATTTCCACAATCACCAAGTCAATGCATCTCATTTAGGGACTCCCTCTCCTACGCTGACTCCTCTAGCCTTCCAAGCATGATGTCCTCCAAGAACTGGTTTACCCTGGTAACATGCCCATAAAATATGAGAAGCTTCAAAATCCTTGCATCCAAGAAGTAAGCTGGTTTCACCTTCTCCAGGACAGACTTGTTCATTCTCTTGGCTGTCCAGAGTTCAATACTCTTCTCCAGAACCACAATTCAAAGGCATCAATTCTTCTGTCATTCTCACTGTCCAGCTCTCAGATGCATAGCAAGTGAGAAGACCATGGCCTGGATCAGGTGCATCTTAGTCTCTAGGTTGACATGGTTGCTCTTTAGCACTCTTAGAGAGGTCCTGACTGCAGATTTTCCCAATACAATTAATCTTTTGATTTCCTGATTGCTGATGCCAAAAGTGTTGGTTGTGTATGTGAGCAAGATGAAATAGTTAACAACTTTAATCTTTTCATCTATCATAATAATACTGCCTACTAACCCAGGAGGGAAGATCTTTGTTTTCCTGATATTGAGATGTAATCCACACTGAAGCCTGCAGTCTTTGATGGTCTTCAACAAATGCTTCAAGTCCTGCTTTGTTCTGGTGAGCAAGGTTGTGTCATATGCATATTGCAGGCTGTTGATGAGTCTTCCTCCAATCCTAATACCACATTCTTCTTCATAAAGTCCAGCCTCTGGATGATATGTTCAGCATATACATTGAAAAGGTATGGAGAAAGGCTATATCCCTGACACATTCCTTTCTTGAGTTTGAACATGCGTTCCCTTGCTCTGTTCCGTTAAGAGCTTCCTAGTCTAGGTATAGGTTTCACATGAGCACAATCAAATGTTCTTGGGTCACTAAGAGCAGAAATCAATTTTATAGCTGTGTGTTTGAGGTTTTTTAAAACAGGTATCAGAGTCCATCAGTGGTTAACACATGCAGTTCCTCATCAAAAGTCTGGAAGCTGGAGTCCACCCGGAGTTTTGTCAGAAAGAAGGCCTGGTGACCTATTTATAAAAACCACTCACTGAAAACCAGAAAGAGCACTATTCTCTCCCGACACATACAGGTCTCCACAAGTCACAATCTACTTGATAACAACTGGAGAAAGTGCACACGCAGGCCCATGCACTGGAACACATCCACACACAACTTGGTTTCCTGTCTCCCCTCAAGACAAAGCACTTCACTCACCCCCCACTTTTTTTCACTGTTGCATCCACAGTGTTCTACAATAAATCTTAGTACCTGGTAGGTACTCATAAATAGTATTTAAATGAATAAAGAAGACAATATAATACACTATATGCAAAATAATGCCTAGCATTCCACTTACAGATGAATAAATACAAGTTCACATTTATTTACAGATCAAATCAAAGGTAAGAATACACAGAGTTAGAATTCCACAATGTATTACATTCCACAAGGATGTCTGAGAAACAAACAGCCCAGCTTGCTCAATACCTCTTCTTCTCTCAAAGACTCACCACAACAAGCTTTTGAGGTTCTCTTACAATAATAAGCATCAAAGGCACTCAGCCCTCAGGAATCTTCTCTCCACAAAGAAATTCAGCTTTATATCTTCAATTGCCTTAGGCACCTGCTGGAATGATCTTAACTTCTACAACTCTCAGCTTCTTTTTCAAGTGATCTTCAGATCATCATATAAATGGACTTGTTTGACTAAATAGTACTTTCACTTTTTCACTATTTTTACTACTTTGTAATTTTAAGTGTGTATAATTTCATACAATTTCAGTTGGTATTCCCTCACCCCTAAAATGCAGACCCTGATGTTAAAGCACGCACGCTTTGAAGGAGACAGACCTCAATCTGAATAAGGCAGCCCACATGTCTTCTACATCCTCCCATTATCAATCCTCTCCAATCACTTAAAAACAAAAACAGGAAGAACTATCTGAAAGGGATATGTGATTAGGCGTTAAATATGTAACAATCTGGAGCGAGGGGTGCACTGCAGGGTGGGCTGGGGACAAAGTGGAAAGGGGGGAGAAAATGTGCAACAATGAATAAATAAAAGGAAAAATAATTGAGCATAAAAAAAAGGAAGACACCTCAGCTCTTAAGCCCATGTTCCTCTTTGAGACTTTAGGTTCCAAGAGCTCCCCAGGGACGCAGAAGCCTGTTTAGAGAAAGGTGATATGCTAGCTCTACACCTAAATCACAGTTCCTCAGGCCTTAAAGAATACATTACTATTTACCCTTAAAAAAGAGCATAAAATCAGGCAGTTACAGAACATGAAAAAACTAACCAGTGCTACTTTCAATGAGCTTTACATAAAGGCATCATTCAATGTCATGGTCAAACTGTGTCACTGACATGGGCCAATACTCCCAATTAGTTCTGGCAGTTGCTAAGTGACATTTTATAAACACATGCTTTGCTTATCCTGCTTAGTATTTTTTTTTAAAAAGCTATTCTGATAAAGTAGCTTGGTGTATTTAAGTAAAACTTGAAGTTCATTTCCTCATTCACTCTTTTCACACTTCAAATGCTCCCGGTCACATGGGGTTATTACTACCATCAGAGGCTATCATACTGTATACCACAGATATAAAATATTTCCACTATCACACAAAGTTCTGCAGGGCATACGGCATATAAACTGTCAAATTATTAACATTCAAAAAACAAAAAAATTCACAAAAACATCCATATTTCCAGCTTCTCTTGAAAAACTTGTCTAGCAACTCTAGGCTAAAGTCTCAATTGTGGGAACTAGGAGATGTGAATACAGTTATTTCTAGTTTTGGGGTAACATTTATTACAGCAACACAAAAGGACCTTCAGAATGTAACTGTGTAATGGATGGAACGGCACTGCTCAAAAATGCATTGAAATTCTTAACCCCCATCACCAGTAGGGAGCTCTGGTGTTCTAGAAATTTCCACTGCCAACCCAAGGGCTGTACCTTTCTGACAGTTCAGATTCACCAGTGGCTCCTTGGTGGACAATCTCTTTCTGTGTAATTTACAGTCTCACACACTCAAGAAAGGTCAGCTGTTGAGTCGGTTCCAATGTGACAGCAGTGAGTGAGTGATAGTTGTGGCTATCTTACCACTTGGGAATGGGTTTTGTTATGTTAATAATACTGATGAAGAGCATGTCTTCAATCAGTCTCCTGGGATATTAAAGAGCAAGCACAGAAGAGAGCTCTGGTGGCCTAGTGGCAAGAAGCTGCACTGCAATCCTAGAGGTATGTGGTTTGAATCTACCAGATGCTCTGCTGGAGGAGGGACAATCACCTCCTGTACCAGTCAGATCCAATTTGATGGTACATACACACACACAAATTTTTTTTTAAAAAAGCAAGCACAGATGAGAAGACAGAGCCGCATGAAAGCTGAGGAACTTAGGAACAAAAGCTGAGAGAGAAAAGGACCTGAATCCTAAGTAAACAGAATCTTCCCCCAGTCAGGTCCTGAACATGGCCAATTAGAGACACCTGTATATGGCATTTCTGTTACAGTACACAGGTTAACTAAGACAGGCTGCTAGCTTTTATGATAGAGAATGGGCTCTGTTATTCACCCTCGTTCCTGCTACTCCTATTATTTTACGTTTGTACTTTACTCACTTCTACTTTTTTTATTTAAATAATTTTTTTTTATTTTATACTGGTTTACTTACAAAGTTTGTATATGTATTTTTGTTTTTCACGTACTTTACTCATTTTTAACACATGCTTCTTGTGTTCGGTCAAGTCAAGACAGACTCTAACCTGACCGTCTAGCAGTTTTCAGAAGCAGTTCGTTGCACAGGAGACTACATCTTTCCCTCATGGAGTAGCTGGTGATTTGACCATGAGCCTTTGGTTTGAAAGAACAATTCCTTATCACTGTGTAGGGAGCTCTGGTGGCCTAGTGGTAAGAAGCTGTGCTTACACCCTGAAAACAAGTGGTTCTAGGCCACCACTGGCTCAGCGGGACAAGGATGGGCAATTTCCTCCCCTGTATTTAACTGCTTCTGAAAAACCACCAGAGGGTCAGCTATGGGTCAGTTCTGATTCTATGGCACACAACAACACAACATGTATTCTGGGAATATTTTAGTTTCTCCAAGATAGAACTATTTCTGGTAAAATAAAATGTCATGTTCTTAGGTGCTGACCCTGTGAACAAAAGGCCTGAACCTGTCTTACCCTGTGCCTTCATCATCTGATACTCTCAAGCCATTGCTACAGTCACTGTGTCAACCCATCTCATTAAGAGTCCTCCTTGCTTTTCATGAACTCTCCATCATTCCAAGCATGATGTCTCTCTCCAAGGAATAGTCTCTCTCAGCAACATACTCAAAGAATAGGAGATGGAGTTTTGTCATCTTAGCCAATATCTATACTTATTTCATGTTTTATGATGATATTTTCCAGAACAATAATAAAAGGCCTCTAGAATTTAATTGCATCGCTCCCATAAATTATTATCTGAGCATCTATTAGGGACTTTGGAATATTTTTATACAAAATATGGTAATTTAAATTAAGAGCATGTAGAATATTATTTCAAAATACAAATTTTATCATTAAAGTATTTTAGTTTAAAAGAGCTCTGTAACACAAATGCTAACTAAGGGCTGGCTGCTAATAGACTGGAAGTTTGAACTCAAACAGTAAGAAGGAAGATTTCATTTCCTAAACATGCTCCTAACAACAACAAATACTATGGTCAAGAAAACTCTGACAAGTAATTCTGCTGTCACTCAGGGTCATTACAACGGTACCTAACAAGTGCCAGATGATGCTGACAGCCAGCATTAACTTCCAGAAATGAAGGGATAATTCTTCACGACTGCCTCTAGCACCTCGCTGAGGCCCCCGACATTGAGAAGAAAAGATAAGTCACTGCAGCTGTGTTTTATCTGAATCACAAAAATCACAAAAGAAGTGTTGTTTTAATCTACTCAATTTCATGGTAACTTGCTGTATAGTCTTAGCAACTGAACTGATGCTTTCAAATTAACACAAGTGACTGTCTTACACAAAGATATTAAATAACTATTTAGGTACCAGGGAGGCACTCGCTCCTTATAGTAACCAATCATTTAAGGTCAAAAGAGTACAATCTGCCCAAAGATAAAGCCCAAAAGGCAGGAAAGGGCGGCAGAGATGGATAAATGGAAAGGAGAATCACAAGGATAAAGTGGGAAGGGTGTGTGAGAACTGCAATTAAGGCTATCAAAAAGATGTGTATGAATGGAAAACCTATTTACTTTGCAAACTTATACTCCAATCACAGTAAACAAAAAGTATTTGTGTAATGAAACAAATACAAACAAAATACTGAGCCAGCTTACCATTCAGGAGGCACCATGCTTCCATCCACATCCCAGAATGTGTTTTTGCCATTCATTTCGGTAGTATACATAACCCAACGGTGACGACCTATGTTGAAAATAGCATTTAGGAAAATGTGAGGAATAAAGGCAACCTTTGATAAAAATCAAAATTTCAGGCCTTCAAAAAAGAGAAATCTTTTTTTATTAAGAAAAGACATCTGTGTGCTTTTACACGAGAGAAAGATGAGAGGACTGAATGAGTGAGTGAAGACAAGCTAAGGAGTGTGCTGCCTAGACACACAGAGCACCTCAGCAGGACTGAAGCAACTCACTGCTATGTACAGGGCTGGAGCCTTGCCCCTAGTAGTGACCCTGTCCTTCACACCTAGCCTTTAACCAAAGCAGCAGCAGGAAAGGGTAATATATTCCCAGCAGTATGTTTTCGGGGGGAAAAAGTGCTCCTCTTGAAAGATGGGTAAAAGAAATGTATTCCCAGCAATCAAACCAGAATGATATGTTTTTAGAAAAATATTTTTAAATGATCACTTCAGATCCTTTCGGAAATTAGTAAATTATATATAATAAGCAGACATTTCAAAATGACAGATAAATAGGATAGCTCACATCATCAAAATAGCTTGCTGAAATTCCTTACCTAACAAATTTCTATGGGATATTTTGGAGAAAACCACTATTTTCAAAATAAACTGTGTCTATCAGGGGGTGGGGGAGCAGCCAGAATTCCAAATAATTAATCTGTCCTTAAAACAGCAGAGACCTGGATCCCAACTGACATTTCATCACTTATTACAGGAGATTAGGCAAATTTTACGAGCTTCAGGTTATTTTCCTATTAGACAATTATACCCATGTCTAGGAGATGCTATGAAAACTATTATTCAATCCAGCATTTGGCATATAAATGCACAATAAAAGATAGTTCCTTCTTTTTAACTCACCAAACGCTAATTCTCCAAATAGAAAACACAAAATTAATGTCTGCAATACATTTTAAACTTTTAAGCAAAAAGTGTGATCTACATTTACTTTAAAAGATTTTCTAGGTAAATACATAACAAATATCAACATCATCAAGGAGAATTCAATTTTTTTTTAAGGAGATTTCAACCTTGAGAATAAATAACTGATTATCTCCTCCAAAAGGCCTGGGAAATGAGGACACATGGAGGAGAGCTGGAAAAACCTTTTAGAATTAGGCCACAATATCAGAGCTGGGCCTACATATTTTCTTGCAATACGCACAATTTCAAAATGTGCAAACTCATTAATTCTACTCCTGGAAACTTACTCTTAGACACTGTGAACCAAATATTGTGGGTATAGTTACAAGCAAATTCACTGAAGGATTATTTCTAATATTAAAAAGCTAAATAATGGTTCATCGACACAGTGTGTGGCTACTAAAAAGTAATTGATGGCCTGTCAGTCACACTATCAATTACTTATGTGCAAGTTCTAACAGAGGCTAAAGAAATTAAAACAAGTCCACGAGAATCAAATATGATCTTGAATCTATTCCATCTGAATTTCAAAATCATTTTAAGAATAGGTTTAAAAATCTGAATAACAATAATCAAAGGCAAGATGAGATAGATGCTATCAAGGATATCATGCATGAAGAGGGCAAAAAGTCATTACAAAGATAAAGGAGAAAGGAAAAAATGAAATGGATGTCAGAATTATTGTTTGTTGTTATGTGCCATCGAGTCGCTTGAGACTCATAGCGACCATATGTACAACAGCCCTAAACTCTGCTCTGTCCTGTGCCAATCGCACTGCCTTTGACACACCCATCC
>NW_006399818.1:558842-631670 GCF_000299155.1 Elephantulus edwardii
GAGGGACCTCTCAAGAGTACTGAAGAGCAACGATGTCAGGCTGGAGACTAAGGTGTGCCTGATCCAGGCTACAGTCTTTGCAATTACGTGCTATGCATCGGAGAGTTGGACAGTAAATAGGGATGACAGAAAGAGAATTGATGCCTTTGAGCTGTGGTGCTGGAGAAGAGTGTTGAATATAACATGGACGGGTAGGAGAATAAACAGGTTTGTGCTGGAGAGGGTAAAGCCAGAGCTCCTTGGAGTAAAGGATTCTGAAGCTTCATCTGACATACTTTGGGCATGTTGCAAGGAGGGTCTGGTCCTTGGAGAGGGACGGCACAGGAGAGAAAGACCCTCGATGAGATGGATCAATTCTGTGAGTGGAGTGGTGGGAATGAGTGTGTTTGAGACGGCAAGGTTGGCACAGGATAGAATGGTGTTCAGGGCTCTTGTACGTAGGGTCGCTATGAGTCGCAAGAGACTCGATTGCACATAACAACAACACATGGGCAATATATTGAAAGGCCCAGGAAGCATTAAAAAGAGGGAATACACAGAGTCACTGAGCGAAAAAAAAATGACTGACACTGAAAATTTCACCATATAATTTCACTGAAAAACCACCAAATAAGCAGAAGCCAATTATAATGAAGGATGAAGTGGATAATGTATTGAAGACATTGGGGGGGGGGAAGGCACTAGAAATTGATGGGACACAAACTTACTTTTTTCAATTAACAGGCGCAGCCTTGGATACGCCCACCAGTCTATGCCAGGAAATCTAGAGGATAGCACTCTGGCCAACAGATTGGAAGAGGTCCATATTTGTTCGCATTCCCAAGGAAAGTGATTCAACAGAATGTGGAACTATTGAACATGCCAACAAAATATGGCAGAAGATCATTCAAAAACAGGTAGAACAGTACATAGATAGGAAATGCCAAAGTTCAAACAGGATTTAGAAGATGCCATAGCACCAGGGATACTGCTGATGTCAGATGGATCCTAGCTGAAAGCAAAAATACCAGAATAACATCTATTTATGCTTTACTGACTATGCAAAAGTCTGTGTGGATCATAACAAACTATGGCTAACATTGAAAAAAACAGGAATCCCAGAGCACTTAACTGTGCTCATGCAAAACCTATACCTAGACCAAGCAAGAAGCTGTCATGCGAACAGAGCAAGAAAGACGTGTTGTTATGAGCCACTGAGTCACCTGCGACTCATAGTGACCCTATATACAATAGTTCTAAACCCTGCTCTATCCTGTGCCAATTTTATTGTCTCTGACACACCTACCCCTATTATCCCAGTCACTGAATCAATCCATCTCATGGAGGATCTTCCTCTTTTGTGCTACCCCTCCACATGCCAAAGCATGACATCCCTTTCCAAGTACCTGTTCCTCCTTGCAACATGTCCAAAATAAGTCGACAAAGCTTCAGAATTCTTGCCTCAAGGAGCAGCCTGGTCTCACTCTCTCTAGGGTGAAGAAATCCTATTTATTTTCCTAGCAGTCCATGGTACCCTCAATATTCTTCTCCAGCACCACAGCTCAGAGGCATCAATTCTCTTTCTATCACCCTTAGTCACTGTCCAACTTTCTTATGCATAGCAAGTAACTGCAAAGACTATGGCCTGGATCTGGCTCAACTTAGTTTCCAGACTGCCACTGTTATTCTTCAGTACTTTGGAGAGGTCTCTGACAGTAGACCTCCCCAATGCAATGCGTCTCTTGATTTCCTGGCTGCTGGTGCCAACAGTGTTAACTATAGAGCCAAACAAACTAAAGCTGCTAACAGTCTCAATCTCTTCACCATCCATCATGATGCTGCCAATTGGCCCAGTGGTGAGAATCTTTGTTTTCTTGATATTGAGCCTCAATCCATATTGAAGGCTGCATTCCTTGACCTTCTGCACCAAGCGCTTCAGGTCCTCCTCTGTTTTAGCAAGCAGGGTTGTGTCATCTGCATAACACAGATTGTTGATGATTCTTCCTCCATTCCTGATGCTACATTTCTCCTCACTGAGCCCAGCCTCCTGGATAATCTGTTCTGCATACAGACTGAAAAGGTATGGAGAGAGGACACATCCCTAGCATACACCCTTTCCAATTCTGAACCATGCAATGTTTCCTTGCTCTTTTCTAATGACTGCCTCCTGGTCCAAGTATAGGTTTCACATAAGCACAATCAAGTGTCTGGGATTACTATTCTTCTCAGAGTCAGCCACAGTTTGTTGTGATCCACACAGTCAAATGCCTTTGCATAGTCAATGAAACACAGAGAAGACATTCCTCTGGTACTCCCTGCTTTCAGCCAACATGCATCTAACATTAACTATAATATCCTTAGTATCATGGCCTCTTCTAAACCCAGCCTGCACTTCAGGCAGTTCTCTGTTGATGTGATCCAATTGTTTTTGAAAAATCTTCAGCAGAATCTTGCTCGCATGTGATATTAATGATATTAATCAATATATTCCGCACCCTGTTGGGTCACCTTTCTTTGGAATTAGAATCAATATAGATTTCTTCCAGTCAGTTGGCCAGGTGGTTGTCCTCCATATTTCATGGCACAACTTGGTGAGCACAACCAGAGCCGCATCTGTTTGTTGAAATATGTCAATTGGTATGCCATCAATTACTGGGCCCTTGTGTTCTGTCAAATCTTTCAGAGCAGCTTGAACTTCTTCCTTTATCACTAAAGGCTCTTACTCGCACCGTATTTCATGAAATTCTTTTGTGTCTGCCAATTCCTTTTGGTACCTATGGAATTCATAAGTATTGACATATTAGGTATAGGTGAAATGAGATGGTCAGGCATGTGACATTTTGAGTCAGATGATCATATGATCTATATGCTGGAGATGAAAAAAAGGTGAAAAAATATGGGGTTGTTCTCATAGTTAAAAAGTCATTTCTAAATCCACTTGAAATACAATATTGTGAGTGACAGAATATCCATACACACACAAGGAAGTCCAGTGAATGCCACTATTATTCAAATGTATTCACCAATAACCAAAGACAAAGAGGAGAAAACAGAAGATTTCTACCAACTTTTGCAGTCAGAAATCGATCAAACATGCAATCAAGATGCATTAATAACAGGTGATTGAAATGCAAAAGTTGCGAACAGAGAAGTATCAGTAGTTGGAAAACATGGACTTGGTGACAGAAATGAAGCTGAAGATAGAATGAAAGAATATTGCACAATCAATGATTTAGTCACTGAAAATATGTTTTATAAAAAACATAAACGCAGGCTATACACATGGATTTCACTTGATGATATGCACAGGAATCAGATCAATTACATCTGTGGCAGAGCACAACATTATCTGTGAAAACTAGGCCAGGTGCTGATTGTGGAACAGATCACCAACTACTCATACGCAAGTTCAAGCTGAAACTAAAGAAAATGAAATCAAATCCATGCTCGGGAACCAAAATTTGACTTTGAGTCTATCCCACCCAAATTTCAAAACAATCTCAGGAACAGGTTGGAGTTCTTGAACTGTGGGAGGATATCAAGAGTATCATCCAGAAAGAATGCAAAAGGTCATTACAAAGACAGAAGAGGAAGAAAAGACCAAAATGGATGTCAGAAGAAACTCTGAATATTGCACTAGAACACCAAGAAGCCAAAGCAAAGGGAAGAAATCAAGATATTAAGGAGCTGAACAGAAGATTTCAGAGTGCAGCGAAGGAAGACAAAGTAAAGTATTATAATCAAATGTGCAAAGAGCTAGAATCAGAAAATCAAAGAGACTAAACTCACTCAGCATTTCTTAAGCTAAAGGAACTGAGGAACAAATTCAAGCCATGAGTGGCAATACTTAAGGATGCTTTGGGCAGAATATTAAATGATCCAAGAAGCATTAAAAGAAGGAGTATACAGAATGATTGTACCAAAAGAGAACACAACATGATTTAAAATTAAGAAGGGAGTGTGTGAGCGTTATGTTCTTTCTCCATACCTACTCAATCTGTATGCTGAGCAAATTACTCAAGAAGCTCGACTCTATGAGGAGAATCAGAATTGGAGAGGACTCATTAGTTACCTGCATTATGCAGATGACACAACCTGCTTGCTAAAAGAGAGGACGACTTAAAGCATTTGTTGGAGAAGATCAAAGAATACAGCCTTTAATATGGGTGACATCTCAAAGTCAAGAAAACAAAAATTCTTACCACTGGACCAACATCATGATAGATGGAGAAATTATTAAAACTGTCAATTAACTTCATCTTAATTGTATCCACAATCAACACCTTTGGTACTAGCAGTAAGAAAATCAAGAGATGTACTGCACTGATAAGTCTGCAGTTAAGAACCTCTCCAAATTATTTTTTTTTAAGAACCTCTCCAAATTACTGGGGAGTAATCATGTCAGTTTGAGGACTATGGTGCATCTCATTCAGACCATAGTCTTTCCAGTTACTTGCTTGTATCTGAGAGATGGATTATGAATAAGGATGACAAAAGAATTGATGCCTTGAAGCTGTGGTGTGAGAGAAATGTATTGGACATCCCAAAGAAATTGAAATGTCAAATGAACCAATAAATATGTCTTGGAAAAAATGCAGCCAGAATGCTCTCTGGAGGCAAAGATGATATAGCTTTACCTTACATACTTTGGTCATGCTGCTAGAAGGGATTATTTTGGTGAGGGACATGATGCTAGGAAAGACAGAGGGTTGGCAAAAGAGAAGAATACCCTCAACCAGGTGGACTGACATGGCAACTGCCGCAATGGGCTCTAATGTGTCAGAAATCATGAGGACAGCACAGAATAGGACAGAGTACAGAACTGTTGTTCATAGGGTCACTATGGGTTGTACTTGACTCAACGGCACCTAACAATAAAAACTAAAAAGAAAGCTTTGGAAAAACTTTTAAATATGGCAACACAAAACACTAACTAAAAAGAGAAAGGATACTGAAGAGCCAATTTAGTAATATGAAAAGCTGATCCATGATTTTTAAGTAGAAATATTTCCGTTTATGAACAATATGAATGAGTTATTTTAAAAAGTAGGTTTGTCGTAATTAAAGAGTTAGGGAGAATAAACTATTAAAAGAATTAAAATTACAAGGGATAAGGGACATTGAGATAGATCTGTCTTGGAGAAAGTGTAGAGGCAAAGATGGCAAAGTTTTGTCTCACATACTTTGGGCATGTTGTTAGAAGAGGGTATTCTTTGGAAAGGGAGATGATGCTTGGAAAGATGGAAGGGCGGTGAAAGAAAAGAAGACCTTCAGTGTGAAGGATTGGCACAGTGACTGCAAGAATGGGCTCAAGCGTATGGTGTCAGAGATGACGAGATGGCCCACTAAGTGTTCCCACTGGGTCACTAGGAGTTTTCCTTGACTCAACAGCATGTAGCAACAACAACTTTTCACTTACTATACTAATTCTCAAAGTTTACAAAAATAGCATGTACAATTTTTAAATTACCAATAAAACGGTATTCACATTTTGAAGGGACATAAGAAGAGTGGAGGGATGGAAGAAGAAAGCAAAGAAAAGAATAATAGTTTGAAACAAAATGGTGGCGAAGTGGAAAGAATATGCTAACCTGACGCCCTGCCACTAACTAGCTGGGCTATTTGGTTAAGCTCGTGTGGTTAAAACAGGGAGCCCACATGGTATCGTTCCTAGGTAGGGGGGCTGTTAACTCAAAGGCTACGCCTCTCTGAGGGTTGGAATCTACCAGTAGATCCGTGGAGAAAAATGGGCAACCTTCTCCCACGCAGTTTACAGCCTCAAAAAGCCAAGTGAGGCTGAGCTGAGTTGGTTATGACTTGGTGGCAATAAGCTCTGGCACAAGAGCGACTATGAGGTTAGCAAAAGACTGGACAGTGTTCTGTTGGACACAAAAGACTCAGAACTGATTCACAATATCTAAGAATAACACAATTAGGGATGGGATAAGTTGGTATTGACATCTAGGGGATATATGTCCATGATGCTACTAAACATCCTACAACACTCAGGACAGCCACCACAACAAAGAATTATCTGGCCTAAAATGTATGCTGAAGTTGAAAAGCCTTGCTAGGCTAACCTCCTTCCTTTAACGTATCTATTTTGCAAACAAATGAGTTACTTTTCATTTCTATAGTTATGAGTTCATTTTCAAACAATATTACTATAGCTTCTAGTTGACAGATGAGAAAGTTAAGCCTAGCTAAATCAAGTCGTAGCTCACAAAGCAGTAAGAGAACATTAAACCTATAACGTCTGATTGTAACACTATTAAGTTTTTTTGTGTGTATCATTCCAAAAATTTAATATTCACATAAAAGCACATATTCTTCCCATCACAGGCTAGCAAAGATTATTCTGCAGGTGACTTTTGTTCAGGAAGCACACAGCTACATCTTTTTAAGTAAAATGCACATATTGTTTTTAACAATGACAAAGCATTCTAAGAAGTGAGTAATTCACTAGTATATGCATGATACAACTAATGTTGCTTTTCGTTGGAAAAGGATGGGCAATCTCTTCCCCTGGGATTAACTGCCTCTGAAAACCTACTGGAAAGTCAGCTTTAAGTTGGTTTCCAGTCAATGATACTCATCAACAACACTGACGTTGCTTTTAGGGAGTTCTGGTGGCCTAGTGGTAAGAAGCTGCACTGTAATTCTGAAGGTTCAAATCCACCAGATGCTCTGCAGGAGAAAGATGGGCAATCTCCTGTGTGATTTATTGCCTCTTAAAACCAACTGGAACAACAACATTGCCTTTAGAAATTGTTATTACTAAAAAAGCGCTGCAATGCAAATCATTCTGTATCTCTTCTTGCCGATTTTTACAAGATTATTTATTTGTAGGATGAATTCTTTCAAAAGCACAAAAGATTGAGCAAATACATGTGAATGTAAATTCATAGACAACTATGATCAAACTGTCTTCCAAAAAAGAAAGTACTAACATATGTATTTCTATGGCCTTTCTACAGGCCTTTGGAAACTCTATTAACATCAGAGAAACAACAATAGTTATAGAACAGGGTTCAAATTTTTTGTTCATAGGATCACTATGTATCGTACTTGACAGCACTTAACAAAAACAATCCCCTTTCTCAGCTTGAGCTTTATCTGACTGGCACCAACATCAAAATCAGTAAAGGAAAAAAGAATACTGTTTAGTCCTCTCTCCCACCCCATCATTCATAGCATAAAAATATTTCACTCACCAAAAAACTGCTTGTTGTCTTCATAGTATTTGTTTCCATATTTATCTTCCCCTACTAATGTACCGACCCTCACATCATTTGCCCTGTGAATGCCCAAAACAAAACAGTTAGTGATTCTTCAAATCAAACGGAAATAGGGTGGGAGAGTGTGAGTGTGTGCATGTGTGTATCCCAGCTGAAACTCATTGCTGTCAAGTTGGAATAGATTCATAGTGGACCCTCCAGTTGCTTTTCAGAGGCTGTAAATCACATGGCAGGAGACTGCTCATCCTTCTCCCAAGGAACAACTGGTGGATTTGAACCGTCTGCCTTTGGGTTGGCAACATTACTCTTTACCCACTAAGGCACCAGAGCTCCCTATATGCACATGCACACACACACACCCCTACCCCTCATTTACATAGATTTATCTCAGTGTTACACTGGAGATGTACTAACTCTGCAGTCAGGGACTCCTCCAAATTACTGAGGAACTTGAAGACTAAGGTGTGACTGATTCGGGTCATGGTCTTTTCAATCTCTTGCTATGCATCCGAGAACCGAACAATGAATAAGGATGCCAGAAGAATCGATGCCTTCGAGCTGTCCTATCGGATAAGCACAGAATATCCGATGGACTCACAAAAACAAACAGTTGTATCTTGGAGAAAGTACAGCCAGAGTGAGTGCACCGTGGAGGCAAAGATGACAAAGCTTCGTCACACACACTTTGGGTAAGTTACTAAGAGAAGCTCTTCCTTGGAGAAGGGATATCATGTTTGAGAAGGTGGAGGGATGGGGAAAGAGAGGAAGACCCTCAATCAGATGGACTGACAAAGAAACTGCAGCAGTGCGCTCAAGTATGTCAGAAAGGGTGAGGATGGCACAGGATAGGGCAGGGTTCAGATCTGTAGTCGGTGAGGATGGCACAGGATAGGGCAGGGTTCAGATCTGTAGTCCATAGGGTCGCTATAAGTCTCACCAGACTCAAAAGCACCTAACAACAACAACAACAACAACATTACTCACTATAACGCAGACAGTAGGATGGAAAAGGATGATGTGCCTTATCGATGCACTAAACCACATAAGCATATGGAAGCACTGTCTTCAATCTACAGCACTACCTTTCTCTACCACCCCGTGCCACGAGTCACTAGAGTTAGCAAAATCTTCAGGAAATCGGTCTATTTCCTCTTAAAACGGTCTGTCTCTTAACTCCTCCAAGTCGACTCTTCTACTTCAAATCACCGTTTCCGCAGATGATGGTACTTGTCACAATCAATGAGTGTGTAGGCTGGTAAGGACCTTTCAAGCCCTCACTTGAGAAAACTGAAGGCCAGTCAAGGGAAAAGACTTCCCCAAGGTCACACGGCGAGTACCTGCCAGAGCCCATCAATCTCCGGGACGCGGGACCGAGGGGAATGCTAGATCTTGCCTGCAGGTCACAGCTCCCCTCCCCGGAGCTGCTTCTGGTGAAAAGCTGAAAAAAGTCTTTGTTCCCAGCTCTAGAGCCTGGGGAAGACGGAGATTGGGTAGTGCGTCCTTGACAGAAGCTGAGGCTTCCTCAAGGTGACCCACACCCTGTCCCCTTTCCAAGAAACCTATCAGCGTAAACCTAGCTCCAGAGAACTAGACAGAGGCTGGCTCTGGACACTTACCTGAAGAAAACTCTTAAGTAGCCACGGAGGCCGCCATGGCCGCTGATCTGCTGCAGCCCGCGTTTCAGAACCTGCAGATACTCCATGTTGGCCCGCAGACCCCGCCTCCCGGGTGCGCCGGAAAAACCTACCGGCCGGAAGCTCGCACGCAGCCGCCAAGAGTCCGGCGCAGAAAAGTCCCCCGAGCCTGCGGGGTTTTGTCTCTGAAATTTCTTCTTGATGCCTTGATTAAGAGCTATTTTTGTCCTCACAAGCAAAAGAAATACTTTTAGAATGCTTCTAGGTGAAATACTTACCTAATCTACAGAACTAAGTGATGACAATTTTTATGGAAATCTCATTCTCAATGCTTTGCTAGAAACGTGGTTTTTAATCTCTTAAAGTTTTTTTCCCCTTTCCCCAGAATCTTTTGAGAATTTAAGGATTGTCATCATGGATCTTTATTAAATTAAGCACACTTACTCAATTTGTTGTTGTTAGGTGCCATCTAGTCGACTATGAGTCATAGCAAATTTATGAACAGATGCATCTTATGCAATTCTTAGGAACTTTGTGCAATTCTTAGCTAACTAATTTTTCTTCTAATTATCCCCCCTCATTTTCTCTTCATTCTTCCTGACTTCTAATTAGCAGAATATTATACCTTCCAAATTTATTTGTTTCTTTTAACATTATCTACCTGTATTCCATTTCTGTCTTTATGCGTTATATGGCAATGCATGAATTTGTTCCTTGTGTGGGTACAGTCTATTTAATCTTAATATAAGATTCTTTTCCTTCCAAGGACCCTTTCTTGATCTTTAATTGCTCCTTATTACCCTTTCCTAAATTTTGTTATTAGCTTGATATTAGTATTGCTGTAGAGCCAAAGATAAAGAGATATGCAGAATACATTTGGATAAGACATTGTCTTTTTCTAATGTTAACAAAAATATAAAAAAGGTAGCATTATTTTAGCCAATAAAAACCTCAAAACTCAAAATTCGTTGCAGTTGAGTCAGAACTGACTCATAGCTGACCCCTCAGTGGGTTTTCAGAGGCTGCAAAACACAAGGGGGAAGACTGCCCAGCTTTCTGAAGTCAAGCAGCTGTTGATGGGGAGCTCAGGTGGCCTAGTGGTACAAAGCTGCTCTCTAGTCCCAAAGCCAAGCAGTTCAAATCCACCATCCAAGGAAGGAAGATGGGCAGCCTCTTCCAATGCAATTTGCTACTGCCTCTAAAAACCTGTGGAAGGGTCAGCTATGAGTCACTTTTGACTCAATGGCACACAATAACAACCATCTTTGGGTTGACAACTCAACTCCTCACCCACTGGACTACCAGAGATAGTAAAGAAATTAATACAAGTGGTCTTAGGGATGTAGTAAGAATTCTGTCATGTATCAAAATAAAAGTAAAAAAAAATAATAAAACTGACGCACACTATATATGAGTGTTAAGTATCTAACATAATGATTTCTCATCCCAAAAGGTAAGTTCCATGAGAGTAGAGACATCATTTGAGCCAATGCCATGTCCCTAACAATGAACCTTGGTGTTACAAAGTTTAAAGACCTGGCTGCTAAACTGAAGGCAGACCTTCCCACCCCACCTTGCCCCTTGTCTGTGAAAAGAAATGATGGCAGCCAGCTTCCATAGAGATCTATTGTTTTTGTCAAGTGCTGCCTGAATGGACTCCACCCCAGAGAAATGCTATGCACACCAGAATGAAACATGCCCGATCCTATCTTCACAAACCCCACTGTCACTGTGCTCAAGATAGTATATTCCATAGCCTTTGCCAACACAATTCAAAGGTATTGCTTCTTTGATCTCCTTTATTCATTGTCCAGCTCATACATGCATATGAAGCAACTGAAAATAACCATGGCTTGAGGCAGGAACACTGTAGTCTTTAAAATTACACCCTTGCTCGTTAGTGCTTTAAATTAGGTTTCTGACAGTGAGTTGTAGTTGTTTGTTAATAAGTGCCATTGGATTTATAGCTACCATATGAACAACAGATCTGTCTTGCTCTATGCTGCACCATCCTCATGAGCTCTGGCATACTCCCGACTGTTGTTACAATCACTGTGTCAATTCATCATGTTGAGAGTCTTCCTCTTTTCTGACTCTCCACCTTTCCTAGCATGATGTCTTTTTCCAAGGACTGGCCCCTACAGGCAATATGCCTGAATTATGTGAGATACAGTTTCACTTTCATTGCCTCTAAGGAGCACCGTGGTTGCCCTTTCTCCAAGACAGACTTGTTTATTCTCTTAGCAGTCCACAAGATATTTAACCCAATACTCTTATTCACTATCACAATTTAAAGACATCAATTTTTCTTGTGCTATCCTCATTCATTGCCCAACTTTCAGATGCATTGTAAGTGTCTGAAAAGGCCACAGCTTGTATCAGGCATCAGCTTGAACTGACAGCCTTGCTCTTCAGCTTTTTGGAGTGATCCTTGACAGGAGATTTTCCCAGTGCAATGTTGTCTGATTTCTTGGCTTCCGTTATCATAAGAGTTGATTGTGGATCCAAGTGAAACGAAGTCACTGAGAAATTTACTCTTTTCTCCATCTATTATGTTGCCTGTTGGCCCAGTGGCAAGAATTTTTAATTTCCTGCTTGTTGAAATATAACCCATATTGATCTTCTGCAATGATGGCTTCAAGTTCTCTACAGTTTGTGCAAGCAAGGTTGTGACAGGATTTGTTGATGAATCTTCCACCAATCATAATGCCAAATTCTTCTTTATTTAGTCCTGCTTCTTGAATTACTTGCTCAGCATACTGATCGAATAGGTATGGGGAAAGGTTACAATCATGACTCATGCCTTGCTTGATTTTAAACCAAGCAATGTTCCCATGTTCTGTCTGGACAACTGTTTCTTGGTCTATGCATCTGTGTGGCATAAGCACAGTTAAGCAGGTTAAAGCCTTGCAAATCCTCTGTGGCTGTTTAGCAATGCTCTATGGGAGCGCTTTACATCAGAATCTGATTTGCAGCAAAAATTCTCACCAAGTATAAGTGGCTGTTTGGACACTACCTTCAAAGTTCTGTGGATTAGGTGAATGTTCCATCACAACCTTGCCCCCTTGAAGTATTTCCTTGTTTGTGAGGACAAAAACAAAAACAACAAAAAAATAAATAAAAGGGGGGGAAGGCCTCTTACTCAAGACACTGAAAAAAGATTGCAGAGAAAAGCTCATCTCACGTCATTTAAAATCAGGAATGGGAGCTCTGGTGGCCTAGTGGTAAGAAGCTGCACTGCAATCCCTAAGGCACATAGTCTGAATGCACCAGTTTCTCTGAGGAAGATGGATGGACAATCTTCCGTGATTAAAACCCTCTGAAAACCTGCAGGAGCATCAGCTACGGGTTGGTTCAGACTTGGCAATACAGACCAATAACAACAACTTTCAATGTATATGCTAAGCAAATCAAGAAGCTGTACTATATGAAGAATGTGGCATCAGAAAGCCTCATTAAGAATAAGCATTTAAATAAAACACAGCACAACATGCCTTATGCAGATGACATAACTTTGCTTGCAGGACTTGAAACAATTACTGCAGAGAATTGTGCAACTAACCCAAAGATTGTGCCTCTCTGGAGGTTCAAATCCACCAGTAGCTCTGAGTGAAAAGATGAACAGTCTCCTCTGAAATCTGTTGCAGAGTCAGCTATGAGTCAGTTTAGACTGCAGGGCAATGAGAGAACGTGAGAGAGTAAGCAATTAGTGGAGGTTTTCTATTAGCCTAGCAACAATTAATGAGGGTCATTTTATCAAACTAAAATCTGCCTGCTCCTACAGTACATATCTGAGAGTTTAGGTCATGGCATATGTGTGGATGGCACCAAATTATCTCCAGAACATTGACAAGATCGGACAAATTAGTCAAGGGCACAATTACCAGACCCGAACACCTTCAACTAGAGAAAACACTGAAAAATTTTCTCACATCCCTATGACATGGCTCTTCTCTTTTTAAGCCCCTAAAGTCTCCAGACAGAGAGGCAGACTGGGCAAACTCTAACCCTTGTCTCCTGTATACCAGTATATAATAAACTTCTGCTTTTTTTACTCAAATCCCCATATGCAGGATTAGTTTTTTTAATGGCAGGTGGCAGAATTGTGTCTTTGTGGTAACACTCTGAGGGCATAAAAATTACTGTTGAGAACTGCATCATGAACTTAAGGTGATGGGCCTTGTCATCCAACTCATCTGAGGAAAATGAAGACAGTTGTAGTTGTAATGACTGCAATAGAGATGTCAAATCTGTCAGCTAGTTTAAGAAAAAAATTGTCCTGGATGTCCACAGCCCTATTGTCAAAGCTTAGCTAAATCTCTGGCTGCTATATAACTTCAGTCCTTTAAAAGGGGTTAACTGCCAATTTTGGGGGGCGGGGAGGCAAAATCCTCCCTCATGTCCAGTTTAAGCCTGGAACCAACCTGAGTTTGCAGACATGGGTCCAGAGTGCCACCCTGAGGCCTGATCAGGACATAACACTCTCCCTGCCAGACCACTGCAACTCCAGTGGCTCCCTCAGAATTGCCTAGTGCAATTTCACCTGGGGCATCCCAGGTTTGACAAACCTTCACCAAACCGCCCCCAGACTTTCTGTACCACAGTTTTCAGTTGTTTGTTTATGTTTCCTGGAGTCCACTACAGCTCACAGTACCCCTATGAACAGATTTGACCTTTGCTCCATCTTCATGATGGCTGCCACACTGCCCACTGTTAGTCATTGTGTCAGTCTATCTCATGGGAAGTCTTCCTTTCTTTCCCTGACCTTTACCTTTTCCAGGATAATTCCTTTTCCCCCCCTAATGACTGGAGTCTCCTGACAACATGCCCAAAGTATGTGAGGCACAGTTTCACCATCCTTGCCTCCAAGGAGCACTCTGGTTTTTCCTTGGAGTCAGCTGACTGTACCCATAAGGACACAAAGGCTCTCAAGGGCACTGAGAGTATTTAACTGCCACTAGTCCCTGCACCACCAAGGCCAAGAACCACTGGACAGAAGCATTTGAGAGGGTGACCAGAAAATGTGTATGAATGGAGCTCAGAGTGAAGCTAGTGGGGAAAAGGTCAGACCCATTTGTTCAAGTCTTCATGGTCAAAGATTACTTAGAATCAGGTGAAACTTGGCCCCATCAAGTGGATTCCCATAGTGGCCCACAGGATAAGGTAGAATCTTCCGTAAGGTTTCCAGGGCTTGGAAGTAGATGGCCACATCACTTTTTCATGGAGCAGCTGCTGGGCGGGACTTTTAAGTGAGCAGCCAGGTGCTTTAAGCACTGCAGTACCAGGGTTCTTTACCTAAATTGGGTAAAGCCACAGTAATCCTAAACCAGGTTTCTGGGGATTTATAGGAAGAGATGCCCATCTTTTCTCTGCAGAGCAGCTGTTGGATCCCAACTGTTTAACAATATGTTATTCACTATGCCACCAAGGCCCATTTACCAGTTTGGGGTTTTTTCCATGGAGTAATGGGTCTGAACAAGAAACCACATCTATCAATCTAGAGAAGTCTCCATCAATAAATCTGACGGTTGAATATATGTTCAATTTAATACTATGCAACACTAATGATGAATGAAGAATTTTCAAGTCACCACAAAATATGGCTGAATCTAGAGGACATTACGTTGAGTGAAAAGCCAGTTGTAAAAGGACAAATAGTATGAGTTCACTATTAAAAGAAACTTTAAAAAATTTATTATATTTGTGTGTGTGTGTGTGTGTGTGTGTGTACTGTCAAATTGGATTTGACTGGTATAGGAGGAGATGGCCCCTCCTTCTCCAGCAGAGCATTTGGTGGATTTTAACCACATACCTCTGGGATTGCAGTGCAGCTTCTTGCCACTAGGCAAACAGAACTCCCAAAAGAAACTTTTAAAAAAGGTTTACACAGAGAAATATTTTTTGATGGTTACAGGTATGGGAGGGGAGTAAATAAACATTGATAATAATTTGTGCATACTATCTATCAAACAGTATCACATGCAAGTAAAATACTGCTGAACATCATTCAAAACCAGCTAGAAGAGTAAATACATAGGTAACTTCCAGAAGTTCAAGAGGACCTTAGAAAAGGCTATGGCACCAAGGATATTATTGCTGATGTCAGATAAATCTTGGCTGAAAGTAAAGAATACCGAAAGAATGTCTAGTTTTGATTTATTGACTATGTAAAGGCATTTGACTGTGTGGATCATATAAAATTATGGCTAACATTGAGAAGACTTAAAGTCCCAGAGCACTTAATTGTGCTCATGTGAAACATTTCCTTAGACCAAGAGGCTGTTGTGTGAACAGAGAAAGGGAACACTGTTGTGTTCTATAGTCAGAACCCATCCACAACGGATCCTTTGGCGGGTTTTCAGAGGCAGTTAATCACACAGGGTGGCCTTGAATGACATGCCTTCAGGATTGCAATGCAGCTTCTTGCTACATGGTTTAAAATAAATAAGGGAGTATGTCAGGGTTGTATTCTCTCTCCATACCTATTCAAACTGTATACTGAGCAAATTATTTGGGAAGCTGCACTCTATGAAGAGGAACGTGGCCTCATGATCAGAGGGAAATTCATCAATAACCTGCATTATGCAGATGACACAACCTTTCTTGCGGCAGGTGAGGACTTGAAGCACTTGTTGCAGAAGAACAAGGAATTCAGCCTTCAGTATAGATTGCATCTCAATGTCAAGAAAATAAAAATTCTTACCACTGGACTGGCAGGCAACATCATGAAAGACAGATAAAAGGCTGAAACTGTCAACAGCTTCATCTCACTAGGATCCATAATTAACACCCTTGGTACCAGCAGTCAGGATATCAGGACGTGTACTACACTTGGAAAGTCTGCAGTTAAGGATCTCTCTAAATTATTGAGGTAGAAAGAAGTCAGTTTGACTAAAATGCATCTGATCCAGGCCATGGTCTTTCCGATTACTTTCTATGTATCTGAGAGCTGGACAATTAATAAAGATGACAGAACTGATGCCTCTGGGCAG
This sequence comes from Elephantulus edwardii, assembly GCF_000299155.1. Lineage (NCBI taxonomy): Eukaryota > Metazoa > Chordata > Mammalia > Macroscelidea > Macroscelididae > Elephantulus > Elephantulus edwardii. The sequence goes on from NW_006399818.1 coordinate 574,686, forward strand.
TGATGTTGAAGAAAACTGAACATCCCATGGACGACCAAAAGAACAAGTTATGTGCTGGAGAGGGTGCAGCGAGTGGTTTTGGAGGCAAAGATGATGAAGTTTCACCTCACATACTTCAGACATGTTGCTGGGAGGGGGTATTCATTTGAGAGGGACATGATGCTAGGAAGGATGGAGGGTCTGCAAAGAGGAAGACCCTTGACCAGGTGGTCTGACATGGTGACTACTGCAGTGGGCTCTAATGTGTCAGGAAGTGTGAGGATGGCACAGGATAGAACAGGGTTCAGATCTTTTGTTTATAGGGTTGTTTTGAGTCGTATTCAACTTGAAGGTACCTAACAACAACAAATCACACGAGAGAAGGTCCATCTGTCTACTTCAGAGCCACTGGCGGTTTCGAACTGCCAGAGGTGCCACTTTTGAGTTAGCATCTCTGAGGATGACACTTCCATGTTTACTTTTTTAAACATGATATATTTAACTGTTTTATGCATCTGATTCAGGCCATGGTCCTCCGGTCACTTGCTAGGCATCCAAGAGATGGCCAGTGAATGAGGACAGAATTTAAGCCTTTGAGCTGTGGTGAACAGTAAACATGTACTGCCAAAAGACCAAATAAATGTGCAGCCAGAGGGCTCTCTGGGGGCAAAGACAGTATGTTAGGCTTCCCCTCACACATTTCAGGTATGTTGCTAGGAAGGACTATTCCTTTGGAGAGTAAAATGATGCTCAGAAAGGCAGAGTTGATGAAAGAGAGGAAGACCTTCTACCAGATGGACTAACACAGTCATTGCTGCAATAGAATATAGTGGCATGAAGCATGAGGATGGCCCTGGATAAGACAGGGTTTTGTAGTTCATAGGATCGCTATGGTCGTACTAGACTCTGCAGAACCTATCATCATCATCATCATCATCATCATGTCTGACTCCAATAAAGATACTTAACATTCATAATAGCATTCTATGAAATAGGACCTTGGCTATGTTAGATGTTGTGTCCACACCTTATTGCAGTTTTTTTTATGCATCTTGAACAAGGTTCACGCCTTCAGTGATTGTGAACTTTGTACAAGGGACTTGCTTTTGTGTTTGAGCCTCAATCTACCTCATTAGCTATTTCTCCGTATCTGATCTACATCCTGCCTGTATTTACATTATACTTAGTTATCAGTGGAGCTAATCCTTTAAGGGTGTGCAGAATTTTTAAAGATTCATTATGACTGCAGAGTGTCACATGCCTACCTAACTTGTAACCAATAGCATTCACTGATTTTCCCATATTTGTGTTGATTAAAAATTTGTTTCATTTCCAAATCAGTACTTTGCCTTCTGCTATGGCTCTGCTAACATTAGTACTGGGTTTGCTGTTTGGGAGCCAAGAGGCACTTCAAGGCACTATTTTTGAAAGAATTAGAGCAGATTGGTTATTTTTGTCACTTACTATTCTTTCCTTGTCGAAAATTAAAAACTTCTTGGCTTTCTTTTTGTCAGCAACATTTTTGAGGTTCAATCATGTTGGTACTTTATTCCTTTTAACGGCTCAATATTTTATCATGTTACATTTACTGAGCCATTTTCTTTTCAATGGCTATTTTGATAGAACCTAAATTTGTTGTACTATTACCATGGTTACATGGACAATTTTGTATGTCACCTTTTTTATCACTATGTACATCATATAAAGAGTTTTTGTAGGATAAGCAAGTAGAATTACATCTATCTTCAATATTACTAAGTAAACCTTTGTAATCTAAATGCAGAACAGATTATCCGGGAGGCTAGGCTCTATGAGGAGAAATGTGGCATCAGGATCAGAGGAAGACTCATCAACAATCTGTGTTATACAGGTAACAAAACCCTGCTTGCAGAAACTGAGGAGGACTTGAAGTGCTTGCTGCAGGTCAAGGACGGCAGCCTTCAATATGGACTGAAGCTCATTATCAACAAAGATTCTCACCATTGGGCCAACTGACAGCATCATGATGGATGGTGGAGAGACTGTTAACAGCTTTAGTTTGCTTGACTCCACAGTCAACACTCTTGGTACCAGCAGCCAGGAAATTATAAGATATATTGTATTGGGAAAGTCATCTGTCAGAGACGTCTCCAAAGTACTGAAGAGCAATGATGTCTGTCTGGAGACTAAGATGTGCCTGATACAGGCCATGGTCTTTGTAGTCACATCAGAGGGCTGGACAATGATAGGAGAATTGATGACTTTGAGCTGTAGTGTTGGGAAAGAGTATTGAATATATCATGCACTGCTAAGAGAATGAACAGTTTGTCCTGGAAAGGGTTAAACAAGGCCGCTCCTTGGAGGCAAGGATTCTGAAGCTTTCTCTGACATGCTTTGGACATGTTGCAAGGAGAGACTAGTCTTTGGAAAGGGATGTCATGCTTGGGAGGATGGAGGGACAGTGCAGGAGACAAAGACCTTCAATGAGAGGGACTGATTCAGTGACTGAGGTAATGGGGGTAGACGTGTCACAGACAATAAAATTAACCCAGGATAGAGCAGGATTTAGGGCTGTTGTACATAGGGTCACTATGAGTTGCAGGTGACTTGACGGCACAGAACACCACCACCACACAAAATTAGTTTCCAGAAGTTGGATGTATACCTCCACGTAAACATGTACCCTTTTCATACTCTCTACAACTTAATGTTGTTAGACTTTACAGTTTTTCATGATTCTAGTAGTTGTATCTGCTTCCTAGATACTTAGGAAAAATCCATCACCTTTCTTTCCAGAGAGGTTACATTTGGAAACTGCTGCATTATAAATCATGCAGCTTCTCTCATAGTAGCACTAGAAGCCAGCCTTTTCAGGTCCAAGATCAATAAACAATGATCTTTATATTTTTAGTGTTCAAAACTTCCCAGCTATTTCTATTTTGTCTTGGTGAGTTAAGGCCTTTAAACAGTCCTGTGGCTGTGACTGCTGCTTCAGAAAGTAGTCTGAATGAAATGTGATATACAAGGCATAATCAATCATCATGGATTTCTTTTTAAATTATTTTTTATTATTTGTGTGTATGTGTGTGTGTGTATCGTCAAATTGGATCTGACTCGTACAGGAGGAGATTGTTCCTCATTCTCCAGCAAAGCATCCGGTGGATGTGAACCATGCACCTCTGGGATTGGAATGCAGCTTCTTGCCAGTGTGGAGGGACAGTGCAGGAGAGGAAGACCCTTGATGAGATGGATTTGGTTGGTGACTGGGGTAATAATGGGGGCAGGTGAGTCAGAGATGGTGAGATTGGCACAGGATAGGGCGGAGTTTAGGGCTGTTGTACACAGGGTTGCTATGAATTGCAAATGACTTGATGGCACATAACAACAACAACAACATGCAATATCTAGCCAAAGTCTTAAAAAAGATAATTCTACAATATACAACGTGGAAATGTTTTTATCTTCTTAAGTATTTTAAAATAAAACCACCCAATTTTAATGCCAAAAAAATTTACAAGAGGCAAATCTTGATGAATCTGCCAACACAGCTCTGCATCAACATTTAACTGGTTTAGAAGGGCGAGAGATTATGGTTCAGTAGTACGATACAAGAAAGCAATTTATATTCTTTTTACACTTTCATATAATAAAATGAAACTTAGTCCAACCATCCTAAGTGAAAAAAGAAGGAATTTTAAATGCACATATTGCTTTATTTTGGGAGCTCTTGTGGGCTCATGGGTAACAAGTTGTGCTGCCTACACAAAGGCAAGCAGTTCAAATCCATCAGGTGCTCCACGGGAGAACGAAAGGCAGTATCTTCCCAGACAGTTTATTGCCTCTGAGAACTCACTGGTGTATATTATTACTACCAGTGATATTTACTTACTAGTGCTTTCTCAATATGTTGTTATTGTGCAGTGTTCAGTCAGAAATGCCACCCAGCTGGCTCTGAAGTGTTTTTAGTAGCAGTAAATTGCTTGGCAAGAGACTGTCCATTTTCCTTACATGGAGCAGGTTGTGGATTTATTTCATCTGCCTTTGGGTTGGCAGTCCAACTCTAATACTAGGCCACCAGAGCTCAAGGGACATACTCTGGGATGAAAACAAAATGAAAGAAATAAACAAAAATGGATTATCAGAACTGAACAAATATGACACTGAAATAGATTATGTTAGCAGTTTTGCAATGCAGGCCGTATTTTAATACCATTTGAAAATGCTTCCATATATAACTACATTCTTATCAGGAAAAATCCTGAAAGAAACATATCTTAACCATTACTACATTGCTTTAAAGAACTGTTTTCCTCAATCCTTATCTTATTACATTAAACACTGATTTTTTTCCATTTGAGTATTTCATACTAAATATATTTTTCCCAGTGGAAAATGACAAATGAACCTGCTAACAAAATTCTGAATAAGGGAAAAAAGTCTCCTTAGTAAATTGGTAAAGACTGTGAGCTGATAATGTTTTACTTTTAAATATTCTTTTTACTATAAAGAAGCAATTGATAAAATCCATACTCCTGAAAAAATCCAGTTTCTCATCTACTGTAAAATTTTTTGTAAAAAATGTATTTCGAATATAATAAAATATCTCTTTTTAAAAATTTAAAAAATATATCAGAATAACTGATTATGGATTTAGAGCTAAAAATACCTAATAGTACCAGGTTTGGAAAGAAAAATAATGGGAAAGACAAAGGAGAGTCTAAAATGTTTTGGTGCGCCAATAACAAGGCTCAGCTTCATACCGTAGTTCAAGTTGCTTCTCCTCCTTTTTTACTACAATGAAAAATTGGTGTCTACTCTGCCCCATCTTTCACGTGCAGGGCACCTGGTGGATACAAGGCACCAGCCTATAGACTGGTAGCTCAACCTAAATTATCTTTTTAAGAGAATTGTTAGTTCACATTGAAAACATGGATTAGCTATGATAAACCAATTATTTAAAAAACAGTGAATCTCTCTAATGACCTAATTATAACTGGTTAAATTCCAGTGCAGGACCAGAAAGCTATAAAACTATCAGAAAAGAAAAGAGGTCAGAATACTTTTTGTGGAATGGAAGAGCAACAACTTTAATATCTATTTTAAAGTACTGAAACATTTTGGGCTCAGTCTCCGCTACTTTTAAAACACAGCAGTAAAACCAAACATATTAAAACATGAACCCTACATTATCATAAAAAACAAATCTGTGCTACATAAATAAAAAGTGCTTATAACTAATAACATACACTAAAAATGTCAACTCAGAAGAGCATGAATGGACTATGTCTCATTGCCAGCAATGAGGATAATATAGACTAAAAGACACTGTAATATTTACAAAAGACAAAAAATATATATTCAATTATCTCCAATAGATTTTTATCATTATATCATTGAGCATAAAATAATCTTCTTTTTACACAGTAATTAAAACAAAACAAAATTATTTTATGGAAGAATAAAACCCAGGAAATCCTTCTTAAGGATTTCTAAAAAAGATGTGATTGTATTAGTGACAATGAAGTTAAATATGAATAGAACACAATTCTGAAAAATAAAGACTAATTTATTTGTTTTAAAGTAAAATAGAATAAGGTATCTTAAGATAGTCAAACAATTGTTAATAAAGATGACAAGTTTAGGTGTCATCTTCATAAAGAATAGATTCATAGTATTACTTATTCACTTACAACAAGACAGGATAAGAAATTCCAATTTCTACTACCTGCCCAATCATTCTGAAAATTCTTCTTAAGGAGGTTAAACTATCTTGGATTTTAGTTACTCCCTAAAATGAAAATTTCCAGATATTCTAGAAGAAATGAGTTCATTTGGTGTTTAAGTTTGCGTTTGAATTTGGTGTTTTCTTGTGTTTTGGGATAAAACAGGTTCGCAGCTTTCAAATGCCTTGACCTATTATTTGAGAGTTATAATCTGCAGGCTCCATTTTTAAAATATGTGGGATGACACTGTCAATTCGTACATTGCCAATGAGACCTTTGAAAAATAATTCTTCAGTGATTGTAGCATTCATCAATCTCAAAGCTGGCAATCTGAGAAGTAATCTGGATAACCTTAAGGAAAAACAAAAAAGGGAAGGGAGCTTGTCAATGAGAAAGAAACACAGTATAAATTAAACAGATACATATATACACACAATACAGAATAAAGCCAAATTCTAAATAATCTCCTATGTAAAATTTAAAACAGCTTCAGAGAGCTAGACAATGACTAAGGATGACAGAAGAATCGATGCCTTCAAGTTGTGGTGCTGGAGAAGAGTCTGGAACATACATACAATAGACTGCCAAGAAAATAAATAGGTCTTAGAGAGGGTGAAACCAAGTTTTTCCTTGGAGTCTAGGATTTTGAAGCTCCATCTCACATACTTTGGCCAGGAGGCACCAGTCCTTGGAGGAGGACATCATGCTCAGAAGGGTAGAGGAAGGTTGCAGAAGAGGAGGACCCTGGATGTGATGGATTGATACAGTAACTGGGGCAATGGGGGTTGGTGTTTCAGAATTAGGGAGACTGGCTCAGGACAGGGCAGGATTCAGAGCTGCTGTGTAGAGGGTCACTATGGGTTGTAGGTGACTTGACAGTACATAACAACATATATATAGTGGCAGAGTCAGGATTCAAATTCAAGTACTCTGGCTTTGCTATGTGAATGCTTAACTATTCTGCTACACTAGCTATCCCTAATCCAAAATACAGTTGACCTTAATAAGGAATTTTTTTTTACTTCTAAAAAAAAACCACTGGCCAACAGTAGAAATATTACCAAGCATGTTTCAAAATTAGTTATAAAATACTACTGAACAATGAAGTTCCATTCATAAAAGTGAGTTTTCACCTTTTAGTAATAAAATGCACTATTTCAATTCTAGAAAATAAAGTTTAAACTCGAGAGACCCTGTACACAGTATTCTTTTTTTCATTTCTTGTTGTGTACCATCAAGCAGGGTCTGACTGGCACAGGAGGAGTTTGTCCCTCCTTCTCCAGCAGACCATCTGGTGGATTTGATCTGCATGCCTTCAGGATGGCAGCACTGCTTCTTGTTACTAGGCCACTGGAGCTCCCTTACATAGCATTCTTGATATTTCAAAGTTCCAAGTTAATTATTCTTGGAATGGAAAACAATGAAATAAAAAATTAGTAAAAACTAAAAATATTAATTTAGCTTTTTAACTTTCACCTACCTGTAGGTGTCATCGGGATAGGTTTTGGTTATGTAATCTTGGAATTCTACATAAGCCTTTTCCTGAAATTTCTCAATCTGTTCCATGTTTTCTAGGCCTGGATGATCTGAAAGATAAAAAAGTACATTATTATCTGAGTTCTGAAGGCTCATTTAATAAAACATTAGGAGTGGAGATGGAAGGGGGAGGGCAAATCTATTTTATGCATCCACTGTTGTTGGGAGGGAGCTCTGGTGGCTTTGTGCCAAGAAGTTGCACTGCAATCCTGAAGGTAAGCAGTTTGAGGCCATGGGTTGGTCCAAGGGAGAAGAATGGGCAATCTCTTCCCAAGCAATTAACTGCCTCTAAAAAACCTCTGGAGGGTCAGTTCTGACTCTGGTACACAACAACTATTGTTAGGTGCCATTGAGTAGAGGAGCACTCACAGCAACCTTATAAGCAATAGATTTGAACCTCACAATCTGACACACTCAAGCCCATTGCTGCAGTCACTATGTTGCTCCTCATCATTGAAGGACTTCCTCCTTCCCTCTACTTTTCCAAGCATGATATACCTCTGCAAGGAATAAATTCTCCTAAAAATGCCCAAAAGATGTGAGACAAAGATTTATCATCTTTTTTCCCCAAGGAGCACACTGACTGTACGTTCTCCAAGACTTGCCTATTCTAGATGTTTCAGATAAATGGAATATAAAATCTATGGTCCTTTGTGCCTAGCTTCTTTTCTCAGCATAATGGTTCATCTGGGCTACATTATATACTAATACTTTCTTCTCTTTTTCACTGTTAAACAATATTCCATTGTTTACATATTACCAGATTTCTCTATCCATTCATCAGCTCACGGACACCTGGAATGTTCCACTTTCTGGCTACTCTGAATGATCACACTATGTTCATGCACAAATCTTCATGTTGTGGTGGTGGTGTTAGGTGCCAATGAGTCAAGTACAACTCACAGTAATCCTAAGAACAACAGATCTAAGATATGCACCCTGTCCTATCCTGTATCAACCTCATCACCTCTCACATTCTTAAGCACTGCTGCAGTCACCTTTAGATCGATCATTCGATCTATCTATCAATCATCATCTATATTTATATATGTATCAACACACACCAACACACACCCACACCTACTTAGAATTGGAATTCCTGCATTATATGGTAATTCTTCAATAGTTTGAGGAACAATCTGCTTCCCAAATCCAGCCCCTAATCTTATATTTCTTTTCACAAGGCTTGAAGATTCTGATTTCTCAACATTTGTAAACATCACATTTTAAATGAGAAGTCAATGCTTATATTTACCTGGACTGAAGAGAACTATTGCCTTTAGGTAGGCATATTCATATCCATCAATGCAGAGTTTAACCATGCTGTTACAAAACTCTTGTAGTTTGAAGATATGATCCATTAATAATTTTCTTTTTTCTGTGGACATTTTATCTTTAATGTAAAATAAATGAACAAAAAAAGTTTTTTTGTTTAAAATACATGATTCTAGTGAACAAACAATACATTTCATTTTTACTAAATTCTAGGTTTCACTATAACCAATAAAGGTTTAAAATTCAGTATAACTTGTATATAAAGCTAACTAACCGTCCTCATTTTAATGAGGATGATTCAGATCATCCTCATTAAAAATAAAGTATTAAAAAAATCTGAAAGAAAAATAACAAAAATCTAAATGTCTTATTTCCTTTCAAGCTATCTTTGCAAAGTCAAGTCATAAAGAAAACTTCCTGAAAACTGGCCAAAGTACAGAAGGTTAAAATTTTTAAGTTAATATTTTATTTAAACCTATAGTGGATGGGAAAATATTAGTGAAGGGGGGAGGGAAGAAAACACGCAACAATGAAAAAAAAAAGTATTAGCAAAAACCCCCCTCAGTTTTTAATATTACCGACACTATTACTTTTCACACATTTTTAGTCAATTTTGACTCAGAACGACTACCAATCAGGACCCAAGGCTGCAAATCTTAGCAGGAAAGAAGCATCCATCTTTTTACCAAGAAGCTGCAGATAGATTCAACTTCAGGAGGGTCCACAGCCTTTGGTATCTGTTATTAGCTCACCATAGCAAATATAATCTCATTCCTAAACAGCATTGAACAGCCCTAGAGATAGTCTTACTTGTGGGTTTTTTCTTTTCTAAATGCTACAGTGATTAGAAAATTCCTTCACTTCAGAACACAAGCAATGATCTGATTAGAAACATTGGAGATACACTGGCCTTTGCTCAACAATGCAAAACTCTAAGGGTTATATCACCAGAGCTCCTTAACACTACTTTAATAAAGCAAATGTAGCAAAAAACACAGGCAAGACCAAAGAAAAACTGAGTAAAATGAAGTGTTACAATAAATATTTTAATTTACTATGAAGGAAGAGGACTAAAACTTTTGATTGGTCAACTGTAACTTTATTGGAGGTAAACAGCATACCACCCAAACCAAACCCATTGGCATAAAGTAGATTCTGACTCATAACAACGCTTTAGCATGAAGCAGAACTGCTCCATATGGTTTCCAAGGCTGTAATTGTAAAAAAGCAGACTGCCTCCTTTTTCTCCTGCTGAGTTCAAAGCACTACCTACTTTGTGGTTGAGCCCCATACCTCCAGAGCAGTTCAAGCAGTGTAACACAGTATACTTATTTTATGAAACATAACCTGAGCTAGGGAATTCTGGTGGTCCAATGGTAAAAAGTTATGCTGCAATCCCAAAGGCACATGGTTCGATTCCACCAGCTGCTCTGCAGGAGAAGGGTGGGCAATCTTCTCCTGTGTGATTTACTGCCTCTGAAACCCTCCTGGAGGGTCACTTATGGGTTGGTTCTGACTCAAAAACAAACAATCTAAATCAGAGCTAGGAGTTCATAAGATGTAGTGTCTAGACTTTCTTTTAGACTGCAACTGCTGGTGACATTACAGTGATTTCTTGATATAACAAGAGGTGATAGATGATTTATAAAATAACATAAAATGTGAGACTGCAATATGGTAAAGGAATGAAAAGTTAATTTTTAATTTAAAAATTATTTCTGTGAAATCAGTCAGTTCTCCTCATTCTAAGATAAGCACACTCCTGATTACAGATATGCCAATCTCAAGTTTGGCATTCACAAATCAGTGACCGCCTAGGTCCTCAAATGAAAGAACTTTCTACTCACTGTGATATCTAAGGAGAAAAAAAAGAGTAAGAATAATTTTAGCAATGTTAAACATTATTTAAAAGCTAATAAAAGTACCAAAAGGTTGTGCACTCTCTGAAGTTCAATCTAGCCTTAAGATAAAAATGGGCAGTATCCCATTGTGTAAGTATACCACAGCTTCTCTGTATATTCACACAATGGAATACTACTACGCTGCGTTGAAAAACAAGGAACTCATGCAATATTATTCAAAATGGGTGACCCTTGAGGACATTATGCTGAGTGAAATATCATGGTCACAAAAGGACAAAAACTGCATAGCGCCACTGCTGTAGAATTGGACTGACATCAGGGTTGTGGTAAGAATGAGAAAAACTAGATGAATTATGTATACTGTATTGAAACAGATGAGGGAGAGAACAGTTTTAAAGCAATATATTATAGGGCATTATGATTATCGTAAGAGTCTGGAATGCAGGTTGCAGAATGGAGTAGGTGGGGGTGGGGCGAGGGGATTGTATACCAACGAAAGAATTTTTCTTTTAATTTTCAAAGAAAAAAGCAAACTGGGGGTGGGGGTGGGGGCGGGGAGAAAACAACAATGAATGAACGGAAATCCAAAATCTCTGTAAATGTTCATTGAAATTAATAATAATAATAAAAAAAGAGTAGTATTCTCTCCCATCAAGAATTACAGGCTTGAAAAATCTAATGGAGGGCTGTGATGAGTGGGAAATAATTCAATGGCAATGAATCCAAGTTGGTAAAAAGGTAGTTAAAGTCTCATTGAAATGTCTGATCACATATAAGTAATCTCAAATTTCTGGGTACCTCTACAAAAATGTGATAGCACAGGGCCTGGTGAGAAATAGTCATCTAGATTTAAATATGCTTGCTTCACAGTTTTGTTGTACTCTCACTTAAAATGTTTGGATGAATGTATCAAAATGTAAAAACTATCTGAAGGAAAAGAATGTTATTGCAAATGAAGAATAATCATCAAATATCTAACTTTAATCCTAAAATTTCATACAACTAATTCTCTTCTGCATATCCAAGAAAGTGAATAATGTTTTTACCTTGTTGAAGGCTACTGTGAAGACAATTGACAAATGTTGCTAATATAGTTGCCACATTCATTACTTGCCAGCACTGAGCAAGACCAAGAGTAAAAAGCTCATTCCAATAAGCTTTCACCAATGATATGCTGTTTTCTTGCCTGTGCAAAACAAAAACCAAAAGTCAGATGTTATTAAATTTTATACACTTTGTAACTCAGCTTTAAGAATAAAATATCACTTAGCTAAAATTACACTGTCCATCTGGGCAAGTACAATTCTGTTTTGTACAATTCATAGAAACTGTGAAGAATTTCTTAGAAAAGTAAGTATCTGCTGGGTTTTTAACTACTCAGACAATTTACACCAGCTATAAGTAATATTTCAAACCAAAAAAGATTTCATGGAGACAGATGAATATTGCACTTAAAAAAAAAAAAGCAAAAGAATGCAATCCTTTTCTTTCAATGAACACTGTTGTGAAGTAATATCAAGCTGAGTACGACTCACATTGAAGCTATGCACAATAGATCTGAACACTGTCCTATCCTGCGCCATCCTCATCATCCCCAACACACAAGTCCACTGCCAGAGACACTCTATCAGTCTATCTTTTTGAAGGTCGTCTTCTCTTTCATTGACCTTCCACCTTTTCAAGTATTATGTCCCTCTCAAAAAAACCGCCCCTACTAGCAACATGCCCAAAGTACGTGAAATGAAGCTTATCATCTTTGTCTCCAAAGGAGCATCTGACTGTGTGTACTCCATGACATATCTGTTTGTTCTTTAGGAAGTCCATAGGACATTGAGTACTTCAATACCAGAGCTCAAAAGCACTGATTCTTCTCCTGTCATCCTTACTACCCAGTTCCCAGATGCATAATAGGTGTTTTGAAAGACTAGGACTTTAATCAATACTTGTTAAATATAAAAAATGGGGAAGGCATAATCAGGATTACTTGATGGCAGTAGTCAATTTCCTAGGACGAATGGTTTATTCTTTAATAATGTATCATATAAAACATTACCACCCAAAAAGCTATATCCACTTGTTTTTAGTCTCCCTGTGAATCAATTGTTTATTGTTATGTGCTGTCAAGTCACCTTTGACTCATAGTGACCCTATGTACAAGAGCTCTCAACGCTGCTCTATCCTGAACAAATCTCACTGTCTCTGAGACACTTATCCCCATTACCTCAGTTAACTGTGTCAATCCATCTCATCCAGGGTCTTCCTCTCCTGCATTGTCCCTCCTCCTTTGCAAGTACAATGCTGTTTCCTAAGGACTGTTCTCTCCTGGCAACATGCCTAGACTATGTGAGTTAGAGCCCCAAAATCCTTGTCTCCAAGGAACAGCTTGGTTTCACTCTATGTAAATAGACTTGTTTATTCTCTAGGCAGTCAATAGTATGTTCAATACATTTCTCCAATACCACAATTCAAAGGCATCTATTCTTCTATCATCTTTAGTCCTTATCCAGCTCTCTGATACACAGCCAAGTGATTGCCAAGACCATGGCTTGGGTCAGTCTCACCTTACTCTCTAGATACACACTGCTTTTTAGCAATCTGGAGAGGTCCCTGACAGCAGATTTCCCCAATGCAATTCATCTTTTGCTTTTGCTTTCACATGAGTGTTGACCATGGACCCAAACTAGCTGAAATTGTTAACAATTTCAATCTCTTCTACGTCTACCATGATGCTGTCAATTGGCTCAGAGGTGAGAATCTTTGTTTTCTTCATGTTGAGCTTCAATCTATACTGAAGCCTGCAGTCCTTGACTTTCTGCAGTTCCTCTATATACAATGGGTTTATCAGGACTAATAAGAGACAAGAAAGGCCAAATGCTCTTTCTAAATGTTTGAATTAGAAATTTCAGTAGCATGAAAGCAATGAAAAAGCATTAGAGTAACAATTACACATCAGAGTTTTAAACCTTCATCACCTATTTATTACACAATCGAACCTACTGTCATAAAGTAGCTTCCAACTCATTATTGTCTGGTGCTGAAGGGTCGACTTCAAAGTAACCCAATATACAAGAGATCTAAACCCTGCCTGATGCTGCACTATCTCCACTGTGCTTAAGTATGCTGTTAGTATCATGGCATCAATACATCTCTGAGGGTTTTCCTCACTTCTATGATCCTCTACCTTAAGTGCTAAACACAGGTGAGAGAAAATTTGCAAATTTACAGGGTACCAAAGTGTTAATGGTAGGGGTGGTTATCTCTGGAGAGTATTACTTAAGAAAGTAATCTTGAAATTGGGGAGATTTAGGGGGAAAAAAATTACAGAATACAAATATAGAAGATGAGAGAACATCAACATGATTAAGCATATTGCTAAGCAAAGGAAGGTCTGAGGGGCTAATGGTAAGGAACTGGCTGTCAACCCAAAGGCACGCGATTTGAATCTGCCAGCTGTTCAACTGGAGAAATATGGACAATCAACTCCCGTGTTATTTACTGCCTCTGAAAACTTGCTGAAGCATCAGCTATAAGCCAGTCTTATCTTGATGGTAGACAATAAGCAGCAAAAAAAGATGAAAAGCAACAACTGAGAAATAATAAGCTAGTAGGTATTTTTGCTTCCAACCAGAGCCCTAGGTTCTACAAAACTGAATTATAAGGAAATAAAAAAAGCAAAATCAAAGTGAATTCTACATATATTTTTAGTACAACTATGCTTTATCTCAGGAACAGGTTTGAAGCCTTGAGCACAAATGAGTGAAGACCAGATGAATTGTGAGAGGATATCAAGAACATCAAGAATGCAAAAAGTCACTGAAAAGACAGAGGAGAAAGACAAGACCAAAATGGATGCCAGAAGAGACTATGACTATTTCACCACAACACTGAGAAGCCAGAACAAAGGGAAGAAATCAAGAAATTAAGGAGCTGACCAGAAGATTTCAAAAGGCAGACAAAACAAAGTATTATAATGAAATGTGCAAGGAGCTAGAGTTAGAAAATCAAAAGGAATGAACTCACTCGACATTTCTTAAGCTTAAGGAACTGAAGAACGAATAGCCTTGAGTTACAATACTTAAGGATGCTGAAAGTAGAACGTTGAATGACCCAGGCAGTATCAAAAGAAGATGAAAGGAGTATACAGAGGTATTATTCAAAAAAGAATTGGCTGTTGAGTCATCTATTCCGTAAACAGCCATGACCTTTAAATAAAGGATTTCTGATGCTGTTAAAAAAAAAAGGAAAAAAAAAGAAATTAGTGTTTATTCCCATTCCAAAAAGAGATGACCCAAAACAATGTGGAAATGATCGAACAATATCACTAGTACCACACGCATGCAAGATCCTGCTGAAGATTATCTAGAAACAACTGAAAAAGGACATCAGCAGAGAACTGCCAGATGTGCAGGCTGGCTTTAGAAGAGGCTGTCACCTTAGGACATCATAACCAACCTTAGGTGGATCTTGGCTGAAAGTAGTAAGTACCAGACGAATGTGTATCTGTGTTTCACTGACTATACAAAGGCATGTGACTAAACAAATTGTGGCTAACCTTGAGAAGAATCAGGATCCCAGAACACTTCACTGTGCTTATCCAAAATCTATACTTGGACCAGGAAGAGAGCAGGGAAACACTGTATAGTTCAAAATCAGGGAAGGAGTATGTGAGAGATGCATCCTATCTCCATACCTTTTCAATCTACATGCAGAACAGATCTTTTAGGAAGCAGGGCTTTATGAGGAGGAGTGTGGCATCAGGATTAGAGGAAGACTCATCAACAACCTACATTATGCAGATGACATAACCTTGCTTGCTTAAACTGAAGAAGATCTGAAGCGCTTGCTGCAGAAAGTCAAGGACAGTAGTCTTCAATATGGATTTAAGTTCAATATCAAGAAAACAAAAATTCTCATCTGGGCCAATTAGAAGCTTCCTGATGGACAGAAAAGAGACTGAGATTGTAACTTGTTGGTCCTACAATCAACACTCTTGTCACCAGCACTTAGGAAATCAAAAGATGAACTACAGTGGGGAAATCTGCTGTCAGGGACCTCTCCAGAGTATTGAAGAGCACGATATCAGTCTGGAGACTAAGGTGTGCCTGACACAGGCTATGGTCTTTGCAATTACCTGCTATGCATCTGGGAGCTGGATGGTAACTAAAGATGAAAAAAGAAAGTTTGATGCTTTTGAGTTGTGGCGCTGGAGAGGAGTGTTGACCATACAATGGACTACCAGAACAAACAGGTTTGTCTTGGAGGGGAAAACCAAGTTGTTCTTTAAAGGCAAGGACTTGAGGCTCTGTCTCATATACTCTGGGCATGTGGCCGGGAAGGACTAGTCCTTGGAGAGGGCCATCATGCTTGGAAGCATGGAGGGACAACACAGGAGAGGAAGACCCAGGATGAGATGGATTGACTCAGTGACTGGGATTAGGTCTGTTGGAGATGATGGGATTGGCTCAGGACAAAAACACCAACTAGAGCGATTTGCTGAATTTTTATTCCAGAAAATCAACTCAAGTACTCTGAAACCAAACTGGGTCTTAGCTTACAACTGTTTATCACCAAATTATGCAGAAAGAATTTAAAAGAAAAAAACTGAGTTCCTATAAACATTAAAATTATAAATGTTACATATAAAAACAATATCCCTGTAAATTACAGACGCAAAATACAAATGATATTAACTGCACATTTTTTAAACAAACATTTCCCTCCATTAAGATAAGTGGTTAAAACAAATTTGACTTTTAGAAAATGATTAATGTGTTGTTCATCTGTTTTTCTGTAGAAAACTTAGGTTTTGTATACAGAAATAAAAATGCAACCAATATCAATTACTAAGAGATTTGGAAAAGCATTTATTATCACATAATAGATTTTTCTCTGTCATTAGTATTTTGTCTTTGTTATCTGATTAAGCCAACACACAAATAAGCTCATCAATAATACAGACAAGGTTAAAAAAAGATTTTATGTAGTAATCAATGGTGTTAAATGAATAATCAATTTTTACTCTAATGGCAAAAAATCTGCTAGCTATTATGCTGAAATGGATTTTTCAGAAATCATAGAGAAGGTGGGCACCATTATAAAATTACTTTTTTTTATAACTAGAAACCTCATATTTTATCTCTTCAAAGATAAGTTACTTCCATAGGATAATTACATCCAATTTTACAGAAGTTCTTAAAGGTCAACAGTATTATGAATAATTGAAGTGTGAAAATTTTCCTCTTGAAGTCTTTCCTTTAATTCTTTTACTATAATTGATAATCTATTAAAACTATCCCCAGCTAACTTCAACAACAATGTATGCAAGTTAAAAGCTTAAGAAACTTTTTGGTTTTCTTGTTAGGTACTATCAAGTCAAATGCAACTGCTAGTGACCCTATGAATAACAGGTCTGAACCCTGCACTAACCTGTGCCATCCTCACCATTTCTAATATGCACCAGGCCCGAGTTGGCAAACACTGTCAATTTATCTTGTTGAGGTTCTCTCTCTCTCTCCACCTTTCCTACAATGATGTCCTTTTCAAAGGAATGGTTAATCTTGACATGTACAAAGTATGTGAAATGAAGTTTCCCTATCCACTGCCTCAAAGGAGCAACCTGGTTACATCTCCTGCAAAACAGATCACTTTGTTCCTTTGACAGTCTGTAGGATGTTCAGTATTTCTCTCCAATACCATTAATTCAAAGGCATCAATTATTCTTCTGTCATCCTGATTTACTGCCCAACTTTCAGATGCATCGGAAGCAAATGAAAATATCAGTTTGGCTCAGGCAAACCTTAGCTTTTAAACTACCATTCTCACTCTTTAGAACTTTAGAGAGGTCCTTAACAGTAGATTTCCTCAATATAACTCATCTTTTGTTTTCTTGACAGCTGTTACCATAGGTGTTGATTTGTGGATTCAAGTAAAATAAACTTATTGAAAATTTCTATTTGTTCTCCATCTATCATGATGTTGCCTATTGGTCTAGTGGTGAGGATTCTCTTTTCCTGATACAGAGATGTAATTCATATTGAAAGCTATAATTTTTGATCTTCAGCAGTGAATGATTCAATCTCCTTTACTTTCAACAAAAAAGTTTGTGTCATCTGCATAAAGTATAGGCTACTGAGTAGGTCTTCCTCTGATCCTGATGCCACATTCTTTTTCATATACTCCATCTTCTCAAATTATATGCTGGGCATACACACTGAATAGGTATGGAGAAAGGATATCCAGACATACACCTTTTCAAATTTTAAATCAAGTCAATGTTCCTTGGCTCTATTTGGACAACTGCTTCTTGGTGTGCAAAAGTAAGTGTTCTGGTATTCTCATTCTTTACAATGTTATCCATAATTTGTTATCATCTATAGTCAAATGCCTTTTTGTATAGCAATAAAACACAAATAAACTACTTTCTTGTGTTCCCTTATATTTTCAACCAAAATCCAGTTGCTATCAGTAATGATGACCCGGGTTCCAGGGCCTCTTCTGAATCCAATTTGAATTTCTGGAAGTTCCCTGTTGTTGGAATATTCCAGTTGTTCTTTAATGATCTTCGTCAAGACATGTGATAGTAATGATACTGCTCAATAATTTCCAGATTCTGTTGGATCACCTTTTGTTGGAATAGGAACAAAAATTAACTTCTTCCAGTCAGCTGGTTAGGTAGCTGTCTTGCAAATTATCTGACAATTTGACTCAATACAACAGACTAGTGAGCATGTTCCGGGTTGCATCTATTTGTTAAAATATGTCAACTGATATTTCATCAATTTCTGGGATCTTATTTTTTGCCAGTGCCTTCCGTGCAGCTTCATTAGCACTGGCTCATGATCATATGTTATTTCCTGAATGTTTCAGTGTCAACTAATTCTTTTTGGTAGAGTGCCTGTACTATTTTCTTTTGACACTTCCTGCATTGATCAAGATTTTGCCCACAGAATCCTTTCAGTACTGCAACTCGAGCTCAAGTCTGGTTTTTACTTATTTCAGCTTGAGAAGTCCCCTTTAGGTTTTCTCTTTTTATTTAAATTCTACTTATTGAGAACATATAAAATTTTAATATATTCCAGTGTTTTCTTAAAAAACAAAATGAAGAATTTGAAAAGTCAAGTGTTGTTTTAGGAGAAGGAGCTAATAATTGTTTTGGTTTTTTTTTCCATTTAAGTCTTTTTTATTTCTCATAGAAATGTTCTTTAGTTTTCTTTGTAAAGGTCTTTTGTGTTTCTAGTTAGGTTCATTCCCAAGCATCTCAATATGTGCTTGGCTATTATAAATGGTATTGGTTTCTCGATTTCGTTCTTTGTGTTTTCTTTGTCACTGTTGAGGATCCAACTGACTTTTGTACACTGATTTTGTATCATGCCACTCTACTAAAATGGTCCACTAGCTCTAACAGATTTTTTTGTTGTTGTTGCGTCTTTGAGGTTTTCTGTGTATACTATCAAATCTTCTGCATATATCAACAGGTTAACCAACTTTTTGTTGATCTGGATAACTCTTATTTCCTTTTTGTATTGCACTAGCAAGTGCTCCCAATACAATATTGACTAGGAGTGGTGGAAGCAGGCATCCTCGTCTGAGCTTTATTTCCAAGGAAAATGCTTTTCAGTCTTTCTCCACTGAGAATGATATTGGCTCTTGGTTTTGCATATATACTTTTCACTATATTGAGGAAATTCCCTTCTATTCCTATTTTGCTGAGTGTTTTAATTAGGAAGGGGTGTTGGATTTTGTCAAATCCCGTTTTTACATCAATTGTTAGGATCATATTATTCTTGTTAATGTGGTGAATTACATTGAATGTTTTTCTTTTTTTTATAATTTTTTTTTACAGAGGTTTTGGATTTCCATTCATTCATTGCCGTAATAATTGTTTTATAAAGGTCAACTACTATAAATCGGGCTTTTTTACCTTCCTAATGGTATTATTTAAGCGTATGATTCATTGATGCTTAAGGGCAAGGGATGAGCAGTTATTCCCGTTCATATTGAAGAGCACTGCATACTAAATCATATTGGCATGAAGAGGTTCTGTGACTAGAGCCATAATCTTCTTACTGTGGGCTTGACGGTTCTCACTCTTTGTCACTTGTTATCAGTTACTTTACAGCATACTAAGTAAACACGGCAAATTTTAGGTAAAGATGAAGTTTGTTCTACTAGATAATTTTTTCATATGACCTGATTACAATAAAGATGTGTTCTTCTGTAACAGGACCAAAATCTGCAGATCATTGTAGTAGTACCATGAGGTCTGCTTTCCCCCTTTTTGTATAAAAATAACAAAAGACTGGAATGCAATAACTGCTTGAAGCAGATTTTAGTTTCATAGTGAACACCGTGGATGAACTTTTAGTAAGGAGAAGCAGAGGAGGAATGGGAAGAAAACAACGGTCCTAGACTAAAGCAAAATAGAAAGAAAGGCCTGGCAATCTATTTCTGAAAATCAGCCACTGAAAGTCTTGAAAGGCTTCACTGTCTGACTAAAAATTGATCAGGGGATTGGTGCAGAACTAGTTTGATCCATTGTGCATGAGCTCATGATGAGCTGAAGATAGCTTTGAAAGTTAAAGCAATAAAAACAATTGCCTCCTTATCCCTGTGTCAATCTAAGATGACCTACTACAAATGCCAGGTATGGTTTATCAGCAACTCTGCATATAGCCCATCTAGATTGTTAACTCAGTTGTATTATGTAATACAAATAACTCTTCTAGGTTAAAGTATGTAAAATATTGGTTAGTGACTATGATTGGTTATATGAACAAAAAATTATGCTATATGATTTTTCTTTCTTTTCCATAAATCCTACTCAAACAAGTTTTGTTGGTTTGTGTGCGTGTGTGTTTTTTTTCTTTTCAATATACACTTGTGCTACAAAAATTACATTTATACTCAAGGACTTCAAAACACTCACCCTAGAGCTTGGAAAGAAGGAATCGAAAGTGCCCAGTGCATTGATAAGAACAGCAATCTGGAGGCCGACTCCCCAATGTAGTGCACATTCAGGTACTCAGGCATAGGAGAAGGCATGGTGAGCTAGTACAAACAGGGATTTGGGTAAATTATCTTATGACTGGAAAGTCTAAATTATAACTAGTAGACCATACACCAAACAGTGACTTATATGGCTCAACAATACTCAAACAATAACTGGTAGATCATATACCAAAAAACTCCACTAACGTCAAGATTCTGACTCACAACAATCCTGGAAGGAAGCAGAAATTGCTTCATTGGGTTTCCAAGGCTGTGATCTTTACGGAAACGGACTCTGTCTTATCTTTCTCCCACGGAGTGTCTGGTGGTTTCAAATTGCTGACGTTTCAGCTGGCAGCTGAGTGCATAACCCTTATACCACTAAGTCTTTCCTAACAAAACAGTAGCAGCAGAATCCCACCAAAACTATGATGTTCCATGGTTGTATTTAAAAAGTCACTTCCTGTCTTGTTCTAAGAAAGTTTTTCCTTCCTTCCTAATCTATTGAAAACAGAACACAAAAAGTTCAGGTTAAGGAACAATTCTGTATGACTAATAGTGCTTTGCTTTTGGTTAGAAGGGTCACAAAATCAAATGCTTATAAAGCCCGGAATAACAAGGGAAGCATGCCTTCCACTGCCAACTGAGAACATGATCCTACCTAAAGGGGACAGCTGTGAACTGAATAGAGCATACTAAAAACATGAGAATTTGGGCACAAGATTACCAGTACTTTCAGTTTTTCAAAGAGCCAGTCTTGTGTAATAGCTTCCCAACTAAAAAGGTTGGTAGTGGTTTAGAAATTATTTTCAAAATAATGTATAGATAAAAGTATGTCTGTGGCCATAATATTTATATGCAGTCAGTTAATATTACTGACTAGAGAACTATTTAAAATACGTGACTGTTGAAAATATTTTACCTTCTCAAAACCCTTCTCAGAGTATGCATTTATTTCCTACTTTCAAAGCAATGAAGCAGTAGCTCTGCTTTAGGCATAGTTTACAGTCTGTTGTGCTGATAGCCAAAAGTACTGAATCAAGCAATGCTATCAAGTACAGATGACAATATAAGGAATACTCACACAAATGAGGGAAACTGTTAATAATTAGCATATTCGATGGTTTTATAAGACAAAACCCAAGCAAATTCATTTCCATCTAGTGAATGACAATTTTTTTGTGTGTGTGTGAGTGTACCATCAAATCAGATCTGACTGGTACAGGAGGAGATTGTCCCTCCTTTTCCCGGCAAAGCATCTGGTGGATTCACACCGTGAGACTCTGGGATTATAGCTGCAGCTCCTTGCCACTAGGCCACCAGAGCTCCCCTGTGAATGACAATTTAAAGCAAACTTGGAAGATACAATAGAACTACTATGAGTCACAGGCGACTCGAGGGCACATAACCACCACGAAAGTGGTATAATGATACTTATGATTTTAGTAATGACTAAAGCAGTTAACATTCTCTATAAAGCAGATAAATTCTATGAAATTAAAAATATTTTATGCCAATGTGCCCATATGTATTTTTCTAGGGAACGACTTCAGTTTTCATCAGATTCACAAAGGTTTTCATAACTCAAATAGATTAAGAAGTTTTTACTCAAATGCTATAAAAGTTCTGGAGACGTGTTAGATCAAAGTGTGAAAAATCATTAACTGCTTTAGTTTCATATTATCCACAAACAGCCTATCTACATAAAGTGGCTTATCTATCTTAAAATAATTATCCATTAAAATTCAATTTCTATGAAAATAAGAGGGCAATTAACAGTTGGTATTCTATGCATAAGAAAAAAACTTCAAAATTTTGCAAAACTTACAGATATAACAGTAAGTAAAAATACAAAGATTTAAGATAATTTTTAAGGACAAGCAGATATTAGGTATCTCATACATAATCATTATAATGCAAAACTTTCTACACCTAAGTATGTAAAACCCAGATTGAAAACGAACCTAACTTCAGAATTGCCCAGTATGAATGGGGAAGAGTATGAAAAATTAGGGGATCTATCCACTAGTTTTAAGGGGAGGGGTAGGAAAGATTATTTCAATTTATCTTTAAATATTCTTCTAACCTGTAAAAATTAGATAGAAGAGCTAAAAATACAGATGGTACTTTGACTTATGGGATGATGGTTTTAAAGGAAAACTTTCTACTGTTATCAAAAGGTTGAAATCTTTAACAGAAAAATTAATTTTCCATTTTTTATTGAGATGTTAATAAAAGTTTATAGAGAACCTGGATTTCCAATCATTCGTTGTTGCACATTTTCCTCCCTGCCTACCGCAAGAAATTAATTTTTTTAAAAATCACTGTTAAATTATTTGTAAAGACAGGATATATGTCTTATTTATATTGTATGTATTTAAATTTCTTAAAGAAGAAAGCTGATGCAAACTGAAGATATAAACATGTACTTCACAAGTCTTAAAGATGGAAAAACAAGTATTTATTCCCCTTTGTAGTCTCTCTACCACAAAACTGTTAAATCTTCATAAAATTTCCTATGTAACTTCTGGTTCATAAGATAAACTAAATATATTTTAAACAAAATTAATAATGAGGTAATTTTTTTTCAAAAGTGTTGCTAAGAACCAAACATGACTACTGATTTTGGAAGTTGTTACTTCTGCAAATACCTAGAGTCTTAGAGGTCTAGTGGGTCAGGAGCTGCACTGCCAACCCAATGGTAAACAGTTTGCCCTGTGGGAGAATGATGGGAGACCTCAGAAAACCTGCTTGAAGGTCAGCTTTGACTTGATGGTACATAACAACAAATCTGAAATTATGTTCACGGCACAAACTTAAATGTAATTCTGAAAACAGCCACATGATACAGGTTTTTAAAAAAATTCTTTGACTTGAGTTAGGAGATCTAATTTCTACTCCCAACCAATCATTAATTACTTGTGTGGTCCTGGTGGTCAGTCATGCAGTAACCATTTACTGAGATTCCACGGTGAGGCGCAGTAGTTAAGTATATAATTTCAGTAGAAGAAAAGAACCAAATGAGCTACAGAAAGGACTATGAAAGGAACAGCAAGTCTGACAAATGATAAGCACTGGAGCAGAATGCAGTGGGCCCGAAAAGGTCAAGCTATCGAGACCAAACTTGACCCCAGATGAGCAAATGGGATCCTACTGCAGGCTTCAAAGAGTAAAACAACAAAATCAGATTGATTTTTAAACAAGTATCACACTGGTTCCAGGGTGGGACACAAGATGAACAGGGATTAGAAGATGTTACGGAAACAGTTCAAAATGAGAAATAAAAATGGTCTGAAATGTGGCAATGAAAATAGACGGGAAAGGACAAATTCAAGTGCTAGAATTGCTAGAATTTAATTACAGAATGGAGGGCAATGAGGTACAGAGACTGAAAAAAACTTGGAATCTGCAATCATGGCTGACAAAAAGACAGTAACTCAGGGGGGAAAAAAATCACAAAAGGAAAAAAAATCGTATTTTTGTCTCATACAAATATTTCTAAAATGAAAATAATTATCTATCTACACTGATTATTTTTAAGGCAATTTGATGATTATAAGCAGAGAATGAATGTAAATGAAATTATACCAAAAATCTAAAGTCGAATTTTGTTATGTGCTATTGAATCAGAAGCGACTCACTGTTGAATATCTGGTGGATTTTAAGGACAGTAAACTGCATGGAAAGATGGTGCTCGTCTTTCTCCAGAAGAGCATGTTTTGGATTTGAACCATGGGCCTTTATGTTAGTAGCCCAGCTCCTCACCACTAGGAAACCAGTGTATTCAACCAGAGCTGAACTGAAGTGCTAAATATTACTACTGCCGTAGATGCTGCAGAGTCAAAATGCAACAAGATAACTGACAATTCCTTAGCCTCTCTATCCACAAAATGAGAATAAAAATTCAAACCTCAAGAGATTGTAGTGAGGGCTCAAATTAAAGAATGTATCAGAAAGGATATTGCAAACTACACTGTACCATAAAAAGAACAAAATCCTGTTTCAGCCAGTAATTAAGGGATAACTGAGTCAATCTGATTACAGATGTAATCAGAAAACATCTCTGCTAACCTCAAGGCACTTGGTTTGAATCCACTGTTATTCAAAGGGGGAAAGATAACAATCTCCTTACATGTAATTAACTGCCCCTGAAAACCTGCTAGAATGCCAGCTATGGTTTGGCGTGAAGGTACAGAAACAACCTTGAAAGCACCAGGTAGGGAAACCATTAAGAACGAATTCACTTGACTACTCAGAGTATATAATACAGAAGGAGATGTCATTTAAAGAAAAGCAAGACATTTTACAGTGCTGAATCTGAAGATACTCAAAAGAGTTAGGTCAAAAATGAAATGGATAAAAAGTCAATACCAGGAAAATATTTTTTTTCAGACTGTTGTTGTTATTATGTCACAGCATCACCTGCGACTCATAGAGACCCTATGCACAATAGCTCTGACGCCTGTCTTACCCTGAGCCAATCTCACTGTCTCAAACACACCTGCCCCTTTCACCATAGTCACTGTGTCAATCCATCTCACCCAGGGTCTTTCTCTCCTGTGTTGTCCTTCCACCCTTCCATGCATGATATCCTTCAAGGACTGGTCAGATTAGTCTAATGCATTTCCCCAAAACAATACTGGAAAGGCTCAATGCCACAGAAGACCAAATTGAACAATGGAAAGATGGTTTACTTCTGCTTTCTAGAAGAACTGAGTCCTTTTCCCCTTGCCAAGAATCCTTCTATGTCCATCATATCTATAATACTTCCCCTCTATTTAAACCCAAAAGCAGAAAATAAAATTGAGGGGAAAAAGAGACCTTTTAGAATAAGATACAGCAACAAGAAAATTTAGTTTTCCTTTGTTCCATCCTTGTCCATAGTTGCTACCATTATTATTATTTTTTTTAATATGGAAGGCTTCATGAATTTGCATGTCATCCTTGTGTAGAGGCCATGCTAATCTTTTCTGTATCGTTCCAATTTTAGTATATGTGCTACCAAAGCAAGCAGACTACCATTAGTTTTTAGGGTGACATGAATTATTCCCATTGCCTATCCTAATTATTATTCATTAGTTTTTTTCTATGCCATGCAATAAAACATTTCCAATCCTTTTTTTACTATCTTTGGTAAACTTCTATAAAAGTTTGGTTTCACTGATATGTTTTAATAACTATACCAAATGATTGGAATCATCATTTAAGTCATTGTGAACTTTCTTTGTGGCTAGTTCTATCAAGCCAAAGTTATAAATAGCACAAATTTTACCATATGAAGTTTTGGCTAATGTTAATTATTTTTTTGTCTTCATGATTTCTACCAAAGACATATGTGTATTTGAGGCTGTGCATACTTTCATTAAATATATCCATGGAAATTAAAAATCTATAGTATAATTATGAGCAATTACACTTGGCTATTGCAGGACAGCATTATACCGTTACTGGAAAATTTGTATGTACTTTCAATCACTTTGCATACAAATGCCAATAGCAGACAGAGCAAAGATTCAACCTGGTTAAACTGAGAGATAGAAACAGAAAAGGTTTTAATTAGTGCCTCAATGGTCAGTACATCTACAGCTCTGATTCAAACATTACTTGGATTATATAGTTGCTACTTTCTAGCAATCAATAAGCTTTGTTTCCAATGTAATTAGAGTCTGGAAAATAAAAATTATAAACAAATCTTTCTTTCAAAATAGTGAAAACATATAGCAAGTTTAAAACAAAATACAACATGAATACAAATACTTTAAACACGCTAAAAATTAGTTTTTATCTATTAATTATTTGCTATTGTAACTGAAATTGAGAAACTTTTTTTGTAGCTAGACGTATATAGCACAGCTGCTCTTTTGAAATTTGACTGCGATGTTTCTGACTTTAAAAGCACATGACTACATTTCCATTTTCTTAAAGACTAAAATAAAACTGGTAACATATAAAAAAAAAAATTTAAAAATATAGAGGAAATACCCTGAAAGCTACATGCGAATCACTGAGAAGTGGCCCTTCCTTTTCGATGTAATTTATGCTTGCATCTCCAGCAATTAAGTGTACACTTCCTTCCACGCCCTCTGAACTCTGACAGGGTGTGGTCTCTCCAGGATTCAGTGCTTTTGCAAGAGTGTCAAATGCCCTGTAAAAAGAAATCTCAAGCTGAGGGCTTAACCAACTTCTACAACTAAACGAAAATTCTAAAATTAAGATTAAAGCCCAAAAATGTTTAGTAAATTAAAACCTACTGATATCAAATGCCCCTCCCAAAAGCAGCAAATACTAGATATATATAAAATCAATGACTATAAAGTCATATTAATGTGTTGCCAAAAGGCTGTTAAATCTCTTTAAAATTATATATTAAGGAGTAAAAATTAGGTTGATGTGAATACAATGTTTTAAAAAATTATCTGACATTGAAATTATTCAGAAGGAACAAGAGTAACAATTTATGCTGACTTAAAACATAGATATTAAAACATATAATAGTTACAGAACTACAGTTCAACTACAGAAATTTACAATCAGAATGGCTAACAAATAGCTTCTCTCCAGAATTTCTGAAAATCTTATGTTCAAGGAAGTACTCTTAAATTGTTTCTGCAATATTTAAATAACAAACAGACACATGGAAAAAGCTGACTTGACAGCATACAAGGGGGGGGAAAGAAATATAAAGAAAAAACTTGGAAAAAACCAAACATCTGAAATATTGTTGTTATTGTTATGTGTGGTACAATCGCTTGAACCCTGCTCTATCCTGAGCCAACCTTTCTGTCTGACACACCTATCCTCTTTATTAGACCTAAAAAACCCCTTTTGACAGAAAAACAAATCCTTAATTTTAAGATTTCTAACATTTAAAATGTTTTCACATAGAAAGTAGTTTTTCCAACTAAAATTACAAGGCTTTAGTCTTAAAAGGGAATTAACAGTTGCTTTTTAAATTTCTATAATTTTCAATATAAAAACATTGTAAGGAATAGTAAAGGCCACTTAAGTGAGTAACATTCCAGATTAAAATAGACATTACCTTGAAACATCACCATTTGTTTGCATTTCTGGGAACTCACAGAGAGATGTATCACCATTGCTTAGGCTTTCAATGACAGGCATTTCATTACTATTTTGAGAAGGATCTTTAGTTTTTCCAAGATTTGCTAATGATGTAACTACACTGGCCAAGGTACTCAAATCTCCCTGACATGATTCAACCTTTAAAAAAAGGGAAAATGAAATGAGAAGTATTAGTTAAATGTGAAATATCCAATTCCCAATTTTGAAGTATTAAAAAAGTACTCTTATCATATATGAACCCTTGAAAGTAAAATCAAAGAGTTGATTGTTAAGACCTACTTTGGTAAAAAATAGAAATTTAAAATCACCAGGTGAATTTCTCAAATATTTATGTAAAAATGAGTGTACAAGGAAAGCTACACTTACCAGCTAATATTTATCCACTTCCTCTAAAATAGGATGTTAAATTAGCTGTTCAGTCTATTCAATATTAAATTCTGACAATTATACTTCCTAAACTTATGCAAATTATAAAGTTGTTTAAACTAATGTTAGTGAATGACAAGTCATAGCAAATACTAAATGCTGAGGAGAGAAAAGTGAAATCTGGCTTGGTTACCTGACCAATGTTCCTTTTCTGATCTGAAATCTCATCTTTCAAACACTTTGGTCTTTGGTTACATGATGCTTATTCTATGTCTTCAGTTTTTATTCCTAGTAATTAAAAAATATTTTTTCCTATTTGTCAAATTTGTCCTACTATGGTGGCTTGCATAAAGTGATGCTGGAAGCTATGCCACTACGGTATTTCAAGTACCAGCAGTGTCACTAAAAGTGGACAGGTTCCAGTGCAATCTCCACATTAAGATGAAGAGGAAAGATTTGATGACTCACTTCTAAAAATTAGCTAATGAAAACGGTACAGATTCCAATAGAATACTGTCCAGCTCACTTGCCTCAGGAGTATCAATTGCTGAAGCAGAAACATGTTTAGTAAAGTAGATCAAGGGTGAGTGAGGACTTGGTAAGATGGACTGAGGACCTGTTGATGCAAACTAGGCAACATTTCATTTATTGTATGTAAGGTAGGTGGTTCAAATCCACCAGTTGCTCTGTGAGAAAGATGCAATTAACTGCCCCTGAAAACCAGCTGAGGAGGGTCAGCTTGACCCAACTCAATAGAACACAAGGTCAATGGAGGTTATTCACATCTACCTTCTTCCTAATGAGCTCAAATTCTTTTATTTAAGAATGTTCTCTAAGATTCTTACTACAAAGAAATTTAGTTCGTACAAGAAAGGGAGATAAACAGCTTGAAATCAATTTTCAGAGTAGTTAGCCTAGAAATTTCTAATGATGATACATTTTTCCCTGAGAATCACTTAGAAGCTCTATATATTTTAATCTAATAGTTATTCTTTTAAAAATATTCAAATGATCTCGTTCTAATTATGTAAGAATCCCTAAAATTGGCATCTACAGGTTGTGTGTGATGCAGTGGTGTATCTTCAAGTTTGAAGCAACTCCTATTTGACCATCCAGGAGACTGTCCATCTTTCTCCTATGGAGCAGCTTGGAGATTTGAGCCACACGCCTTTGGATTGGCCAACCAGCTCCTATTACTACTTTCCTTTATGGATGTTTTGACTTTAATGTTCTTAATCCTAACACACTCCCTTGATGTTTCATTTGTGTATTAATTCCTTATGTGAAACTTGACTTTGGGGATGGGAACAATGAAATTATTTGTTTGCTCTACACTAATAGAGCCCTGGTGGAGCAATGGTTAAGCACTTGGTGCTAACTGAAAAGTCAGTTCAGAAAAACCAACTCAAGGTGGATCATGGACCTAGGACTAAAACCAAGGACTATAAAATTCATTACAGAAAAGCTAGGAACAACACTAGAAGTCCTAATCCACAACATAAACAGTCTTCCCAGTATCCTGGAAAACCTACAACCAGGAGAAGATAACATAGATGAATGGGACCTTCTAAGACTCAAATCCCTATGCACATCCAAAAACTTCTCCAGTAGGGTAAAAAGGGAAGCCACTGACTGGGAAAAAATATTCGGTAATACCATATCAGATAAGGGACTTATATCCAGAATTTATTAAATACTTGAGCACCACAACAAGGTAAATGATCCAATAGAAAAATGGGCACAGGATATGAACAGGCACTTCACCGAAGACGACATTCAGATGGCTAACAAACACATGAAGAAATGCTCAAAATCCCTAGCCCTAAGAGAGATGCAAATTAAAACAACTATGAGATATCATTTCACCCCAGTCAAAATAGCAAAATTTAACAGAACAGCAAGCAACAAATGCTGGCGAGGTTGTGGAGAAAATGGAACCCTGATTCACTGTTGGTGGGAATGTAAAATGGTGCAACCCCTGTGGAAAGCAGTATGGCGCTTTCTCAAAAAGTTGCAAATAGAGATACCATTTGACCCAGCAATTCCACTACTGGGAATATACCCTGAAGAGACCATAGCTGACATCCAAGCAGATATATGCACACCCATGTTTATTGCAGCTTTGTTCACAATAGCAAGGAGTTGGAAACAACCTAAGTGCCCATCAACAAACGAATGGCTAGAGAAGCTGTGGTATATTCACACAATGGAATACTATGCTGCATTAAAAAATAAGGAACTCATGCAATATTATTCAAAATGGTTGACTCTGGAGAACATTATGCTGAGTGAAATATCCCAGTCACAAAAGGACAAGTATTACATGATGCCACTGTTGTAGAATGGGACTGTCCTTGGGGTTGGGGAGAGACTGAGTAAGATGGGTTCAATAATGTATACTGCACTGAAACAGAGGAGGGAGAGAACTGTTTAAAAGAGATATATAACTGGGTATTTCTGTCATCACAGGAGACTAGAGCGAGGGCTGCATGGTGGAGGGGACCTGGGGGAGTGTTTGTAAAACAATGAAAGAATCTTTTCTTTTACTTTTCCATAATTTTTGGACTCATGTACTTATAACTTGTTAGTCAAATTTGTGTCTTCTAGGTTGCAACACCCCCATGATACATCTTCAAGGATATGAACATGTACGGCCAAGCACAATCAATAAGAGTGCATCTAAATTCCAAAATCAATCTCCATAAAATCTATGTGTTTCCTACTGCCAAAGGGGCCCTTTAGAGTAGTGAGAGATCTTCACCCTGAAACCCACAGCGTCCCTTTTCAGCAGGAAGTAGCTAAGAGAATACGCCATCCCCTTTTCCTTATGACTCAGGGTGAAGTCTCTCTCAGGGAGGAGTGATAGGGAATGGCAAAGGACACACTGACAAAGGAGATTAATCAGAACTGGCTTTGACAAGCACTGTGGCATTTGGACAAGAACAAACTGGGAGGAGGGTAGAGAGAATAGTGCAACAATGAATGAATGGAATCCCAAAATCTCTGTAAATTTTTATGAAAATTAATAAAATATAATTTTAGAAAAAAAAAAAAAAAGAAAAGTCAGTTCAGGCCCACAAATCATTCTGCAGTGGAATGACAGTGAAAGTATAAGCTCTACATTCCTTTGCTCACATTTCTAAACACTGAGAATGTATCTTGAAAGTTTAGGTCTCCTAAACTCCAAAACAGAATAGGGCAAAATTCCTATCTGCTGTCCACTGTTGTTAGGTGCCGCTGAGTCACAAGGCCACTATGAACTGCAGGTGACTCAAGAGCACCTACCAACAACAAACTCCAAAACATGTTAGCTGTACTTCAATAAAAATTACAGCTGTACAAACGTTTGGCATTATATGGTCAGTCTAAACTGGTACAGGTTTATTTTGGTTTTTGACATTCCAATTAATTAATTATCCCAGAATTATTTAGTGAAAAATCCCATTATTACTGAGTGGTTACATATATAAACCTCACCTTGTGAAACAGAAATTGCCATATCCGTACCACTGAAAGGGGAATTATTCATGTTCACTCAGGTAAGAAAAAAACGAAGCCAGAATGGGAAGTAAGGTTTGCCTGACTTTAAAGACCATGCTATTAACCACTACTTTAAACAGGCTTCAAATACATGAGTAAAAAAGGAAATATTTTTTATTGTAATAAACATATACATACATACATATAGCTACAAAGACGTAACCATTTTAACAGGTTTTTTTAAATAGTTCTATTTTTTATTTATTTATTTATTTTTGTGGGTACCATGAAATCAGATCTGACTGGTACAGGAGGAGATTGTCCCTCCTTCTCCAGCAGAGCATCTGGTGGATTCAATCATTCTCCTCCCCTTGTTACTCCAGGTGAGTAGAGAAATACCAGGCAATATGCAAAGAACAATGAAACGTATGGGGAGTTTATTTTTGAATACGGCTTTTCCACACATGGAATTTGCTTGACTCTGGGACTGCATCACAGCTTCCCACCACTAGGCCACCAGAGCTCGCCCATTTTAACATTTTTAAGAAACAGTATTTTTAACTTTTTTTTAAATTGCAATTACATGGCAAAACAAACATCAGTTCAACATTTCCCACATGTACAATACAGTGAAATGAATTACATTCAAGTTGCACTATCACTCTCACTTTTGTTTTGCTTTCTGAGTTGCTCCACCCTCATTAACTAAATACTCCTAAGGTTCTAATCTAAACTTCCAAGCTGCTCTTATCATTTTGATCCCACAAAGACAAATCTTAAAACAACAATATACTCAAGACAAGAAAGTCTATCAGTGAAGCTAAACTTCAGTTTGGTTTTAAGACTCCAGGGGATATTGGATTTAATGTTTAAAGATTATCTCAGAGTAATAGTTTCAGGTGTTCATCCAGCCTCTGTAGTGTCAGAAATGCTGGACTCCTTGAGAATATGAAATTGTGTTCTGAATTTTCTCTTTTAATTAGTATTCTTCTTTAAAATCTTTGTTCAAACCATTGAGTAATGGTAGGGGGACACCATTCTGCTCTTGTGGTCAATAAAGCTGTTGATTGTAGATATTAGTAAATGGTAGTGATAGCAGGGCACCATTCTTCTTGTCTTTTGTTCAAGAGAGCTGTTGAGCTGTTGGTTAATGAGCCAAATATTTTATTTTCCCTTCTCCTCCCCTTGTTACTCCAGGTGAGTACAGAAATACCAGGCAATATGCAAAGAACAATGAAACAGAATAGAAGAGTATGGGGAGTTTATCTTTGAATATGGCTTTTCCACACATGGAATTTGCTTGACTCAGGCATGTGTATGGGCAGAATTATGCAAATAGGGCATGTCAGCCCATCCACAAAGAGACTGTCACCAATCCACAAGGGGACTGGGTAGTCTCACAAATAAATCTGAGCCATTCCAGCAACAACAATGAAGGAGGAATGCAGTAGACGTCCTTCAGGACCACACATTGGTGCACCAGCTAGATTTACTGCAGCAGAAACTGTGACCAAAGCAGAGAATCAACATGAGATAGGACTGCTACCACCACCCCCTCAATGGACAGAACCAGAGGTAAGCTAAGAGACTTTGCCCTAATTTGTTCGACATCTTGGAGAAATAGGAGTGGCAAGCTAATATGCGAAGGACTTAGACTTTGTAACACTAGTTTAAAACCTCAAGGCTGAGGTACCTGCATGTCCATTTCAGACGTTGTTCTGATTCTATTCTGCTACTAATCTGGATTATAAACTTCTAACTTCCCCAACATGGTTCTGCGTGGTCTGTGAGTTCTTGCATCACATTTTGGACCTAATACAGCAACGAAATTGGTGTTGTGGCAAGTAGAGAAAAAGAAGGGAGAGTGGAGGACATGTCTGACATTTTGGGAATTGGTTTTATGTCGCTAATATTGTTGATGGGGACAGTTACCCTTTATGAATCTGGAAAAGGTTCAGATATGGCCATCCCCACGTAGTCCTGGCTCTTTTTTACAGCACTAAAGGAAATAGTAGGCCAATTAACCCAAATTATTATGATCATAAAGCTTCAACTTGACAACACATAACAACAATAAAACCTTCAAACCAAATACCATAGGGCATTTGGTTATAAATAATCAGCCTAAGCACTCTCTTCTCTTATGGGGTAGTTATTATAAACACAGGTATCACACAATTTTGCCCAAGCCAATTTTTCTATAGGCATACAACTTAGTAAAAACCCATACAATAACTGGCTGTGAAATGTACCCTTACTTAGCCAAAGTGATTTTCCATTACCATAAAACCAAACCTCATAAGAAATAACTGCCCCTTTCCTCATCTCTGGCAACCACTAATAAACTTTCATCTCTCTGTATCTACTCATTTTTTTTCCTAAATGAGACAACACAGCATCTTTTCTTTTGTGACTTATTTCACTTGTGAAAATGTCTTCATGCTTCATCCATAGAGTACCTTATCTCAACACTTCTCAGGACTACCTTAAGACTCTCTTACTTGCCAAGTAGTAGCCTACTGCATAGATAAAGCACAAGTTACTTACCAATTCATAGGCATTTGGCTGCTTCCACCTTTTGGTTACTGTCAATAGCACTGCAATAATCACTGCTATACAAAGTGGCTTGGTTTTTTTTTTTTCAATTGGGCTGCTTTTTGGGTGGTTTGGGGTGTTTTTTTTAAATATACACACGCAGATGCAGAAACATGTTTTAGTTAATAGATTCCTACTGGATGTTTGGTCTCTGAAGGTACTTTCCCAGTTGATTGCGTATTTTAATTTTTTTTTTACAAATAAGTTTTTTAACTTTTATGAAGTTCCAAAGATTTGTCTTCTGCTATCTGCATGTTTATTAATACAATAAACCATTGCTAAAAACTAGGCCCAAAAGCCTTGTCCCCATAATCTTAAGAATTTTATGAAAGTTGGTTTTAATATTTATGTCTTTAATCTGTTTTTGTTTTCTGTCAATGGTGTCAGATGAGACACAGATGATATTTAATTTTTCTATGAGTGGAAAACCTATTTTCTCCTACATTATTTATTCAACAGATTGTTTTCTCATTGAATACATTTAGCTTTTTTGCCAAATCACCTGACAGTAGATTTATGGGTTTATTCCTGGACTTGTATTGTCCATGTCTTTACTACTACACCAGGTATCAGGCTGTTATGATTATGGTTAGTATATGTTTTAAAATCAGGAAGTGTGAATCCTCCAGCTTTGTCCCTGTCTACATGAGGTTAGATATTTGGAGTCTCTGCAGGGTGGTGGTATAGAGAATATCGTAAATAACAAATCTAGCAATACCTAAGGTGAATAAACTTATTAAAGTTATAAAGAGCCAGATCACATCATAAGGTAAAACACTAATCTTCCTAAAATTTCACAATGTAACTTTAAAAACTGTTCCAATATTTAATATAACGCAAAGGACTTGGATACACACACTCACACATTTCCTCACTGCTGTCAGGGTGGAACTGACAAGCAGCTGACTGTCCAGGGGGTTTTCAGGACACTGTAATATGCAGGGGAGAAGATTGCCACTAATGGATTCAAAATAGTAGAAAGGTGTCATCTTTGGGTTAGAATCAGAACTCCCTACAGACATGCCACTGTTACAATCTCATTCATACTCAATCTTGAGTATTTTGAGTGGTGTGAGTAAAGAATTTCTCTTTACCAAAAGGTTTTTACTTATTTTGGTACTTCACAATCTGTAGGGGAGCATAAAAGGAATAAAAATATTTTACAATCATTATGAGCTCTTCTCTGGGAAATTTATTTCAAGATGAAAGAAAACTTTAAGACTTACTAAATATTTAGCATTTTCACACTGAAACTCTGGATTGTCCTAGTGGAATAATGACCTTGTGTACCAAAGAGGCCTAACTTATGCTGGAAAAAAGAGGAGGGCAAATCGTAATTGAGAACTCTTTTATGATGAAGTCAAATGGTCATATTAATGTCGGAGACGAAAGAACTGGAAAAACTTTAAACATAAAAATTTTATGTTTTAAGTTAATTTAATCAAACACACCTTATCTGGTGTCATCAGCATAGTTGACTCAGTTTTTACTCCAGACTGATGAATGTTCACAAACATTCCCGAATCTAAGAGTCCTGCTGACCTGTAACAGATAAGTACAGCTTTAGTTTCACTGCAAAGAAGAGCAAAGAAGTAGCTACTTAATTAATTTTTTACTATACCTTGCTGTATCACTATCTGTTACAAAAGTTGGAGTTGCAGCTAGTGGGCTTCGAAGGTCTTTTCGAATATAGATTTTTTCTGTTGATGCAGCACAATTCGATGATTTTTCTCTGGATACTTCAATGGGTTTTCTTTCACATTGAACAGCTATAAAAATATGTATTTTTGTATTATAATGCAAATATAAAGCATAACTATAAAATCTAGATTAGTATTGCTGTTAATGGGAGACACGCTTACTCTACCTGAAGTGCCAAGATAATGATCAATCTTTAGTTACGAAATTCTTTACATACATACATACACACAAATGTTTTCAAACAATGAAGAGAAATTTAATCATCTGAAAAGAATTTAATAGTGAGATCTTTTTATAAACAGGGCAGGAAGATTTTAGAGGGGGAAAAAAATGCAATTTCACGGCCTCTATAGGTAACACTTCTCTTTATAAGAATTTTACTTCAAGGACCTTGTTATGCTATAGTATAGTGTAGCTGTTAAATATGCATTTTTAAGGGAAGGGGGACTGCTAGGTTTTAAAATATAAATTCTGCCACTTATTAGTTTTGTGACTTGGAGTAAGATAGGTTTTATTTATGCAAAAGTAGAAAGATAACTGAGGAACTGCTATGTACAAGTTACAATACAGGATTAAAAGTGTCAATCATAACGAATGCTCAATCCCTGTTAGTTATTATCATCTTAGGAAACTGTTAATATACTTCCATTTTCCTGAATATTTTAAAGTATCTTCTCTCTTAATACATACAGTCTTGTTTCATTCCAAATGCAATACATCTCTGTAATCTGCAGTACTGACAGCGGTTTCGATGGTGTTTATTGATAATACAGTCTTTTGATCCTCTACATGAATACACTAAGTTTTTTCGGATGCTTCTTTTAAAGAATCCTTTGCAACCTTCACAAGTTACTGCTCCATAATGACGCCCTAAAGAAAAAAACATTTAAGTAAATAAAAATTACTTATACGACAGAAATGAAACACATCCATTACTTCTCTTTATACAACAAAATACAAAAGTCTTACACTTCTGAGTTTATGAAAATATTTCGGTTGTCACTAAACAGAAAAGCAAACAACTATTCTCTGATAAATAAAAAAGTGAGTTTTTTTAACATTTGAAAGTGATCTTAACAAAAGCACAGAAAAATTAAGAACAAAAGAATCCACAGTTGCATTATTTAAAATAAAACTGTTTTCTCTTCTACTATCAATCAGAAACTACAGTTTTATTATTCATTGTAAAGCATGTACTTTATTTTGAAGGCTATGCTCCAGAAGCAGCTCCTGTTATAAATGCAATATGCCAGGTAGTATTAAAAAAATGGGATTTCTCTTATCTTTGATTTCTACTTTTGAAATTTCTGGAGGGATCTGCCTTATTTAGGTTAACCCATCATTGCACAACCATTTCTTTTGTGTATTGTTTTTTTATTTTTCTTCCTTCTTTCTTTTTCTTGTTTACGGTCAAATAAGATTTGACTGGCACAGGAGGAGACTGCCCCTCCTCCTTCAGGGGAGCATCTGGTGGATTCGAACCACTCATCTTCGAGACTGCAGAGCAGCTTCTTGCCACTAGACCATCAGAGCTCCCTACTTTTGTGTATTTCTTAAGAAATCAAGTACACCCTGGAAAAAGCTTGACAGGAAGTATTTGTAATGAAGTGTGGAAAAGACAGAAGAGTAAAAGAAAATAAGTGTAGCCTGAAATTACATCCCATTGGCATTTGTAGACAGGACAGATACACACACGGACAAAAGTAAGCACTTTTGCTCTAAAGTAACTAAAATAAGATAGGCTTTGAGAAATGCTTGCTTAGTGAGCTGGTTTCCAAGGCTGTAAATCATGAGAGGAGAATGCCCATCATTCTCCTACATAACTTTGTTTTGGATCTCCAGAGGA
Organism: Elephantulus edwardii; assembly: GCF_000299155.1. NCBI lineage: Eukaryota > Metazoa > Chordata > Mammalia > Macroscelidea > Macroscelididae > Elephantulus > Elephantulus edwardii. The sequence goes on from NW_006399818.1 coordinate 612,098, forward strand.
AAGGAGCAAGTGGGTTTTGAGTTAACAGCCCAACACTCTACAGACAAAGCCAACAGAGTTCCCGTCAGCAGTAAGGAATGCCAACCAGAGTTTTCTCCCCAACTCATAAACTAAACTTACTCTTCAGTCCTAGAATCAGAATAGTACTTAATAATTATTAAGAATCACAATTCACTTTTAAATGATTTCTTGGACAAAAAATCTGATTTCATATTAAAAATCTTTTCCCTTAGTTTAGTTTTAAAAAGATAAAACCATTGCCACTTAAAAGACCAATTAAATTGCATTCAAGTGAGAAAATATTTTTAAGTGATCAGACGCTACGAACACATTTACTCTAAACACTACATAATCCTTTTCTTTTTACTTTTAACTGAAGAAATATGACAGACAATTATTATAACAATATAAGGAGGAAGTTATTTTTAAAGTTACAAGTAGGAGGTTATTTTTAAAGTTACCTGATGCTTTGTCTCCACATACTACACAAAGATCAAAAACCTTATTTGGACCTTGATCTGGAGAAGAATTATCTGTTAAGAGCTAAAAAGCAAAATAATAAAACTTGTTACAACAGTATTATTCTGTCAAGAAAAATCAAAAGAATGTTCTTTTTAAACTTTATTTTAAAACTTATTCTTAAATCCTGAGCTCTCTATATATTATAAAAACTAAACATTTTTTATTTTTAATGTAATACTTTCATTAACATAATCAGACTATCCAGCATACAATACAGGAGGCATGTGCCAATGCTTTACAACCATCTAATTCTCCAGTGTAAGTTAAATTTTTATATAAGTTTTTATAGTATTTAATCAATCTTAATATAACATTTGTCTTTGAAGAAAACACAATTTGCACATGGAATGGCATGATTGAATCATGTCAATGCTATGGAACGGCATAAAATTATAACCCTTAATTTTTAATGTAGAAAAAGAGTTATTTTTTTAAAAAGTTTTATTGGTGTAATTAGTTTAAATAAAACAAATATGATTATACAAAGACTGAAAAGTTTCATTAAAGAACTAATTTGACTCTGATGCAGGAGTTGAGCGTACAGACGCAGTCTATCAAGGTTAGCAAGTCAGTCACAAAAACTGAGGCAAAGTAGAATACCCTTGACCAAATTATTTAGATTCTTTTAATCATATAAAGATTATTGTTATGTGCTGTTCAGTCAGAACCAATTTATAGTTGATCCTCTAACAAGTTTTCAGAGGCTGAAAACCACATGTGAGGAAAGTGTTCATCTTTCTCCTATGAAGCAGTTGGTAGACTGAATTCAAAACGCCTGCCTTGTAATTCCAAGGAACATGCTGTGAATCCACCAAATGCTTCGCAGGGCAATCTCTTCCTGTGCCAATTGGATCAGATTTTATGGTACACAACCAAAAAAACCCCATAACGATACCAAAAAAAGCTAAAAACAAACAAAAAGCCTGCCTTTGGTTACCACTGTTAACTCCTTACCCACTAGGCCACCACAGAGTCATAAAGATTAGACTTAAGGTATACTAGTTCCTTCTTCAGGCTGTTTTTCAACTTTCTCATCAGTTTCTTCTAATCTTCAAATCATCAATTAAGAGTGATATGCATTTAGTAAACATCGTCCCCTCTGATTTAAAACAAATTACAAAGTAAAATTTTCTACTATAGATTCTTTCTTCACTTGGGGTGTAAATCCCTTCAGGAATAATACTGACTTAAGAAGTTAAGTATTTAAATAATAAATAAAAAAGTTAAAATATTTAAATTCTTAAAGTCTCTTAAATTATTATCCCTTATAGGGTTATCTGTGGTATTATTTCTTCTCAATCAATAAAATCTTTAATAAAAATTTTGGGGAAAATAACCAAAACGTCCTGGTATTAGATGTTCTTTGAAAGTTTCTATAAATATCGTAACATCTCTTAGTTGCATAGCTATTGTCAGTAATAAGGGCAGAAGAAATTTTGAGAACTTATGAGACTTGCCCACATTCCATTTTTGTTCAAAAGATTAAAAATCAAATTATTTGATTCCTAGTTCAGAATTCCATTTTAACATGTTTTCTTTTTTCCTGCTACAGAGAAGAGTTATAAAATAGCCACCTATCAATAACTGAAAAATATTTTTAAAAGGAATGACTTTACAGTGAAGTAATCTGTGTCAGCTAAATGCTTAAAATCAACATCATCAATCATAAATGACCCTGATTTAAGTACTTAAATCATTATACTTAATGCACTGTGACAGGATGGCATGTTATTTCTCTTATTTTCTGCTCTCAACAATGGAGCACTGGTGGCCTACTGGTAAGAAGCTGTGCTGCAATCGCAAAGGAAGTAAGTTCAAATCCACTAGCTGCTCCATATGCGAAAGATGGGCAATCCTCCCATGTAATTAAACTGGCTTTGAAAACCTGCTGGAGGGTCAGCTATGGGTAGGTTCCAATTTGACAGTACTCAACACTGACACTATTTTTGGCCCTATTATCTACAACCCCCATCTAAACAAAGAAAAACATCAAAGTCCCATAATAAAGCACTCCACAATAAACTTGACTAGTAATCTTGTAAGCTACTGCTGTTGAGTATGGCTCATGGTGACCCTGTGAACAGCGGATTCAAACTCTGTCCTATCCCGTGCCATCTTCACATTTCCTGACACCCTATTAAGGTCTTCAAAACTTGTCATGACCTTGTAAATGAAAACGTGTTAATGTATTCTAGATGGGATTCTGGCTCCCCAAAATTTAGTAAAAACCGAGGAAATCTAAAAACAAAATACAAAAACAACACCATAAACCACCACCACCAAAACTTTAGTTAATAACATTATTGTTGTGTGCTGCTGAATTGATTTAAACTCAAAGTGACCTTACAGGACTGGATAGAATTGCCTTGTAGGGTTTCCAAGGCTGAAATCTTTACAAGAGTAGAATGTCACATCTCCTCTTTCACGAATTCGAACTGCTGACCTCTTAGCAGTTGACCACTTAACAACTCCATCTCTAGGGCTCATTTTTCAGTGAGCAGTACTACATTCACTCAATACTTAAGTGAACTGCACCAATATAAAATGTTAATTGTATGTGTGCAGGGTGAGGGATAACCATACATCCAATTTTTCTGTAAATCTGTAATTTTTTAAAAAAAATATTAAGTCTATTTACTTTAGCAGTTCCTATAAACAACGTAAATGATATTGTGCACTGCTGAGCTGGAATCAACTCATAGCTGACCCTCCAGTGAGTTTTCAGAAGCAGTCATCTGCATGAGAGGAGACTGCTCATCGCTCTCCCACAGAGAAGCTGGTGGATTCAAACTGGGTGCCTTTAGGATTACATTCCAGCTCCTTATCTCTAGATCACCAGAAGAACAAAATTTAATCCAGAAACAGAGATAAAACTTCAATATTTTTTACTATTTTAGAAATGAGAAGCTCCTCAAGAGTAGTTTTCTTTCATCAGTTTTTCATCATAATTCCTAACATCATTTAAAGTAAATTCTCCTCTAGAATAGAGTCTCTGAGGGCAAACCTAATGGTGCATTGTATTTATGCTCAAGCATAACTATCCACAATGTGACTATCTTCACATTACCAAAGCATGCATGGGTCAAAGGGGAAACTGGTTTGTTGAAGCATAACGTCTAACTAACAAAAATCATAATTATGTAAAGTGAATCTACAATACTGTCTTGAGTTCCAAAGTGAAGTCTGAAGAAGATGCTGCAAACAGAAGAGCAGAGTATGTCCTAAGTCAGTGACAACGTGGGTGAAAGCACTGAAGGTGGAAGCTGTAGCACTGGCTTAATTTGGCACCTTCCTTTCTGTCACAGGCAGGCCGGTTCTGGAAACTGAGCTGCAGACAACACCTCTGATATGGCAATTTTTCAATTATGTAGAAGCAGCAGGCCTCGGAGAACATGCTAAAACAGTTAATCAGGGAAGCCTATCCTAGGATTTTTTTCTTCAGCCTTTCTAACAATTCTATAAAACAGCTAAATCTATTATTAACTCCTTTTCTCCAGAATGGGTAAAAAAAAAATAACCATCCCAAGTATAGGGTTGTATAAAAATTACACTAGGAAGAGGGCAATCACCATCAATTTTATGAAGGTTTACTTTCCCCCCTACTGAATTAGGGAGCTCTGGTGGCCTAGTGGCAAGAAGCTGCACTGCAATCCCAAGGGCACACGGGTTGAGGCCACCAGCTGCTCTGTGGGAGAAGGATGGGCCATCTCCTCCTGTGTGACTAAGTGCTTCTGAAAACTGCCGGACGGTGAGCTATGAGTAAGTTCCAACTCAACAGTACTCCACAACAACAATAACTGAATTAACACATATGTAAGATCTTAACAGCAGGACTTACACTTATGTTTTTAAATTATAAGATGAGAGTTACGTACTTGGAGGTGTTGTGCAGAGAGATCAGGTGTTGTGAAAAATAACTGGTTCACTCCTGCTGCATCTGGAGTTGTGAGAAAAACTTTTCCTGGAGTGGAATCTTGCCTGGCCAGTATGACTTTGCTTGGAGTAGAGCCATCGTGATTGGTCAGAATGAACTGCTTGCCTTGTGTATTATGATCAAGTCCTGTCACGATTTGGATTTTCTGGCCACTTTGTTGCTCTGTAACAATCTTACAAAATCATATGTAGTTAGTAAGCACTTAATAAACCTTTTTTTACCTTAATAATGAAATTTTCTGTCTTCAGACAAAGCTAGATAAGTATACCATTTTATATATCTATCTCAACATAGCACATAAACACATTTTGAAAGAGCAAAATTCTGTACTGTTAGAAAAAACAACTATACAAAAAAATGAAGGCAAAAAAATATATGAAGGCAAAATAATAAAATTGTGACCTCACTACTTTGATTTCTTTCTTCCATTTTGAAAGAAAGCTCCTGGATAAACAGATACTAGAAGCCAAGAACTGTTTTGGGTCCTAGGATATAGCAGTCAGGGAAACAAAATCACTGCTACCATGAAGCTTTCATTATCAGTGGGGGAGAGACAGATTTAAAAATAAACAAACAACAACCCAAGACAATAACAAACATGAAGAAAAACAAAGGCAGGCAAAGGTAGAGGGAGAGAAAGGAAGAGAAGGAGAGAAGAATGAAGGAAGGGGGGAAGAAAGAAGGGAAGAGAGAGGGGAAGGGAGGGAGGGAAGGAAGGAAAGAAGCAAGCTGTGTAGGAAAACTGGCAGCCTAATGGCTAGGTAGTTACTAGGTAGTTATGCTGCTAACTCAAAGGAGGTGGTTCTCTAGCAATTCAAATATTCAAATCCACTAGATGCTCTGCAGGACAAAGACGGGCAATGTCCTCCTCGATGTGTACAATTCCTGAAAACCTAGTGGAGGGTCAGCTATGAATCAGTTCTGACTCAACAGCACTGAGCTGAGGGAAGCACAGCCTTAAATTTCCACAGAGGTTTAGGATTACCAAGTGGAAAACATTCAGAGAGAAGAAATAACATGTAAGAGGACGCTGAGGCACAAGGGGAATGTGTGTGGCATATCTGAGGCACCAAGAACAAAAGAGAGCTGTATAACAGAAAAAAGGCAGAGAAGGATTTAAGTAACAGCTGCAGGTCAAATCATAAAGACCTCAAGTAACTCAACTCATTGCTGTCTCCTAAGTCCTGACTCATAGCTGACCCTTCCACACATTTTTTAAGGCTGTAAATTGCACAAGAGGAAATTGTCCACATTTTCTTCCATAGAGCCACTAGTGGAATCAAATCACCAGAGAGGTGCAGACTTTGGGTTAGCAGTCCATCTCCTTACACACTATGAACACCACAGCTTATGTAGGACTTCATGCTGTTTTCTTAGGTGCCACTGAGTTGACTACAACTCATACCTATGATCAACAAATGTGAACCATGCCCTTTTTCCTGCACCACTCTCACTGTCTCTCTTGTGCTCAAATCCACTGTGATAGTCTGTGTCAATCCACATTGTTGGGGATCTTCCTTTCTTTCACTGACTCTCTACCTTTCCCAGCATGATCTCTCTTCAAGACTGGTTCTTCCTGAAAAAAAACACCCAAGCACGTGAGATGAAGTGTGACTTTAAGGTGCACTCCAGCTGCACTTCTCTCAAGACAGACTTGTTTGTTCTTTTTGCAGCAAATGGCATAGTTAATACTCTAACCCAACACCACAATACAGAGGCAACTATTCTTCTTTGGTCTTCCTTATTCATTGTTCAATTTTCAGATGCATAGGAAAAAATTGAAAAATACCATGGCTTGGATCAGAAACACTGTAAATCTTGAAAACGGACATCCATGCATTAGTTAGCATTCCAGTGAGGTCCTTGATAGCACATTTCCCCAATGCAATCTGTCTTTTGATTGAAGAATTTCACAGGACATGCAAATGTTTGAATTTCCTACTGTGTGAAATGGAAAACCGCCTGGAAGGTTTGGAACAACGACTGGTAGGGTCTTTGAAAAATACTATTATAGTCTTAGTATAAGACAATTCTGAAGATTCAAAAATACAGCGAGGAGAGAGAAAAGACACTTTTCAGAAATACCAGAAAGAAATCACAATAGCCTGGAACAGAAAGGGAGTGAAGAGACACTGGAATTCAGATTTTTGAAGGCAAAGGTGACAGATGTGCTGATAAAAGTGGAAGCAGACTATAAAGAAAAGAATCAAGTACTATGAAATTTTTGGCCTACAAAAAATGTCTTTTTGGTCTGAGGAACTACGAAAACAGTAATGCCATGTACTATCATAGAGTAGTCTGGGAAGAACAAGTTCACCAGTAAACAGAACTATCCTGGCAATGCAGTGAAGAATATTATCAGGCTGCTAAACTGCAAGGTTGGCCGTTTAAGTCTCCTGGTTGTTCTTTGGGAGAATAAAGGGGATTCTCCTCTGGTAAAGATTTAGCCTTAGAAACCCAACGGAGGCTTGTGTGACTTGATGGCATTTGGCTTGGATCCCAGCACTGAAGACTTTAGTTGTGGAACAAGTATTTCTAGAGTAACTTTACTATTGCCAGTTTAATCCTAGGATTCATTTTTTAAAATGGTAAAGTTAAAGTGTTTCATTTTTTTAAAATTATCAATATTTTATCCATATAGAATTTAAAACAATCTGCTTCACTACTCAAATTGAACTGAGAATTGCTAAGAGTCTATATAAACAATGTATCTGAATTTTGTAAATAAACTAGTAGAAAATCTTTTTAAAAAGTCTATATAAAAGTCATCTGACTAAGACGACCATATGTACACAGAACAAAACATTCCTTGAGTCATTTTTTCCCTTTGGTGACAACTCTTTCCACTATGTCTTATTTTTTCTAGGTATAGTTTTAACAACTGTCAATTTTACTTTATATGGTTATTTCTATCAAGTAATTTCTTATCACCTTGACAATTTTTGCAATTTTCAATGTAACTTGAAATCAAATCATTTATCACCAAGTTTGACATGCATAGTTTAAGCTATTGTCAGTTTCACTTAGAACCATTTCTCTCATTAATATTCATTGCAAATAAAAGACAAAAAAAGGTTCACTTTTATTTCTTACAGAAAACATTATTAGATTCTCTCAGGAAGCAAATATAACATTTTGCTTAGCTGAGTAAAGGATACTCATGCAGAGTAACTATAGTAACTGATAACTATGATAATCTGTATGACCTTTAACAGAGAGGAAAAAGAAAGAAACCATAGAAGCAGTTCTTTGGGACACTTTAAACCTGAAAAAAATTAGTGAGGCATAAATGCCCCTTTGTTTGTCTGGCTGCCTAGAGTCATCATTATAAAATTAAAACTGAGAAGTTTAAGTGTGTCATTTACTTAAAAGAAAAACATTTTTTGTTGTTTTCCTGCATGAAAATACGTAGGTGGGAGGGCGGCACTGTTTTACATTTCTTGCCAATCTCTTTAATGCCTAAGAGTTTTAATGGTGTATTCCACAGCATGTTGCTCTGCTAACCAAACTGTCATGGACCTTTGGTTTGAATCTACCACTAGCTGGGAGGAACATGGCTAGTCTTCTCCTATCAAGATTTAAAGTCTTGGAAACCAGAAGGAGCTTCACCTTAAGTTAGAAACAACTCAATGACAATGAATCTGATTTTTTTCCAATGTCTGGCACTATTATGGAACACAGCTAGCTTTTCATAGTTAATTTTTTATTCAATTTATTATATGTTGTCAGGTTGCAACATATGAAGAAAAATGTAACCTTACTCATTTATTGGGTGAAAATGTACTTTAATGACTTTCCATAAGAAAAAATGTTATTGTTAGGTGCTGTTGAGTACAATGCATAATGACCCTACGAACAGCCGCCCTCAACCCTGCCTATCCTATGCCATTCTCATCATTTATTCACTGGAGTTCAGTGTGGAAGTCTGTGTCAATCCATCCTATTGGCAGTTTTGCTCTCTTTGTAAGGATGATCTATCATTCCAATGAACAGCCTCGCCTACCTACATGTCCAAAGTATAAAAGATGAAGCTTCACCATCTTTGCCTTCAAGGAGCACTCTGGTTTCACATTTCCAAGGCGTATCTGTTGTTCTTTTCACAGCCCACAGGATATTCAGCACTTTTCTCTAGCACCCAACTCAAAGGTATCAATTTTTCTTCTGTCATCCTTATTCATTGTGCAGCTTTCTGTTGCAAAGTGGGTTACTTAAAAGACCAGGGCCTATGAGAATATGAAACATTTGTTGCAGAAGATCAAGAACTACAATCTTTGGTATGGATTACACTTGAATCAAGAAAACAAAGGTCCTTACCAGAGGACCAGTGTGACAAATGGAGAAAGGATTGATATCAATGATTTCATCTTGCTTGGATCAACAATGAATGCCCTTGGATCCAGTAGTCAGGAAATCAGGAGACATACTGAATTAGGTAAGTCTGCGGTCAGGTGCCTCTCTAAAACGCTGAAGAGGTTCTTTGGTAGAACACTAAATTTCAATATGTCATGATTCTTTAAAGGTTAGCTGCAGAAAAACAATGTATACAAACTGGCATAAATTAATTTTTTTTTTTAAATAAAAGTTAGCTGCAATGTAGAACCTAAAATTGTATTAAAATCCACTAGTCATGGTCTTTGTAATCACTTGCCATGCATCAGAGAGCTGGACAATGACTAGGGATGATAGAAGGAGAATTGATGCCTTTGAGCTGTGGTTTTGGAGAAGAGTATTAAATATATTATGGACTGCTAGGAAAACAAACAGATTTGTCCTGGAGAGGGTAAAGCCAGGCTGCTCCTTGGAGGCAAGGATTCTGAAGCTTCGTCTGACATACTCTGGACATGTTGCAAGGAGGGACCAGTCCTTGGAGAAGGACATCATGCTTTGGAAGGGTGGAGGGACAGCGCAGGAGAGGAAGACCCTTGATGAGATGGATTGATTCAGTGACTGCGGTAATGGGGGTAGGTGTGTTGGAGATGGTGAGATTGGCACAGGATAGGTCAGAGTTTAGGGCTATTGTACATAGGGTCGCTATTAGTTGAAGGCAACTTGACGGCACATTAACAACAACCTTGGACTTTAAACAGATCTCTGAGCCATATATGATATTGTAACATATACTGGTCATCTGAAAAATAAGGGCTCAGTGAGTTATGTGGACCTTTTAAATTCTGATGCATTTCATCATATAACATCTTCAGATGATAGCTACTGAAGAGCCTGGAAAATTCTAATGTACACTTGAAAACTAAAATGGCAAGTAACACTGTAAGCATTAGAAAAACTGGTTTCCTCCTCTCTGACTTTCTGAAAGGGACCCTATATCAATAAATGAGGTGCTCTGGTGGCATGGTGGTTCAAGTAGTCATCTGCTAACTGAAATATCAACAGTCTTAATACACCAGGCACTCTGGGTGAAAGATTTAGCAATCTGTTACTATAAAGATTACAGCCTTAGAGACTGTTGTTTTAAAAGCCACTTGTCTTAGGAGCTGGAATGAATTGGATATAATTGGTTTTACCAAGAAGAAATGTATGGCCATTTAGAAAACAAAACTGTTTCTACTGGTATCAATTAACACCTTGCCCATCAATTCTGGTCTAAGATTTTGCTTTCTTAAAAGCATCCCCTGACCAAGACCGAGACACCACTCTCAAGTTTCTATGACTATAAACCGTTTTCTTTCTGTGTTATGACTCACAGCAACCCCATGAACATATCTCATCTTGCTCTACCCAGCCCCATTCTTGTGATCCCTGAGGCAAAAAAAGAGGCCCTTTCCTCTCTATAAATTTCAAAGGCAATTTACAGTCTCTGAAAACTTGCTGGAACGTCAGTGATGAGCTGGTTCTAAATGCCTAGCTCCTCGGCATTCAGTTTGAGGGTTTTTGTGCTTTATACACTTTTCCAATTCTTTTTTTAATCTGGCATTGATTTATTTCTTTGCTCAAATTCAACTTTAAGTATATAGGATATTATAGTGGCAAAATGCTTATCCTTATGTCTTTGTCCACTGTGTCCAGGAATATTGCTATTGGTTACTTTACTCATGGCCTTTTAGTGTACCCTCCAAAACAGGATTTAAACATATGGAACACCTCACAAATTTGCATGTCATCCTTGCATAGGGGCCATGCTAATCTCTGTATCATTCTAATTTTGGTATATGTGCTGCTGAAGCAAGCACTATACACTTTATAATTATCTATCTCAGTACTGATTGTATTCTACTGTGATTGAGTATTCGACTACCTCTCAGGAGAATGAAAGCTATGTAAAAATCAGGTATCTTAATCTTGCTATCTCTAAAATATATCATCTATACTTAGTCTAAGTCATGAACATTTGGTGAGTCAGGGAATGAGATACAAAGCAGACATACCTCTCCCATTTGTTGTTCAATAATCTGATGTGCAATTTCTTCTATAGTCGCCATGGCCTAAACGTCAAGGTGTCCTGCAACAATTAAAGGGATAGGTTTTCACAATTATACTGATTGTAACATACATACCAACTATAAATAAAATGGTCTGATTTGCCTAAAAAAAAAAATCAGAATGACTAGGAGTGAGAGAACAGTTTTTTTTAAAAAACCCCCAAAACCCATAAACCCTACTACCGACTATGTGTCGATAACTGTCAACACTGGTGAAAATAAAGAGTCCATTCAATTCTTCTCTCTAGATTTGTGTATTTTTTTTAAATTCTATAAAAAATTTATTAAAGACACAATTTCACATTTCAAAGGTATTAAAACATAAATTAAGAGAACTTTGATAAATACAGATCAGTGGTAGTACATTAGTCTATCTAAAGGACAACTCCAACGGCAAAAAACCTAAATGCTTTATCATCATTTCACACATTTATTAACATTTTCAGAAAACTGACAAAACTGCATTCATCCAGAAGCAGACAAGATTTCTTTAGAATTCTGACCTTCATTACGGTATTTTTTTACACAATAAAGTCCGTATGAATTTAACGCATGGTTATCTTCAAAGAAATGAGAATATATTACTAAGATAACTTTTTTCACATCATGTAATATTTAAACATTTGTGAATTTATATTCCATGATTTTGCTACTATTTTGTAGTTATATTGTCAATTGATCTAAATTGCCTTTTTTTTAACTTAAAATTTTTATTGTTTCAATTATTATTGTTAGGTGCCGTCAAGTACAATTCATAGTGACCTTACATTTCCTGTGCCATCTTCACGCCTTTCTGATACACTAGAGCCCACTGTGGCAGTCACTGTGTTAAGTACATGAGTACAACTCATAGCAACCCTACGAACAGAAGACCTGAACCCTGTCCTATCCTATGCCATCCTCACACTTCCTGACATACAAGGGCCCACTGCAGCAGTCACCGTGTCAAACCACCTCGTTGACGGTCGTCTTCTCCTTTTTCAACCCTCAACCCTTCTCAGCATCATGTCCTTCTCTAAGGAATAGCCCCTCCTAGGAACATACCCAAAGTATAAGTATGTGATCTGAAGCTCCAAAGAGCACTCCAGCTGTACCCTTTCCAAGACATAATAATTTGTTTGTTCTCTTGGCCATCCATGGAATGGATGTTCAGTGCTCTTCTCTAACACTATATCTCAAAGATGTCAATAATTCTTCTGTAATCCTTATTCACTGTCCAACTCTCAGATGCAGAGCAAGTGATCGGAATGACCATGCATGGCCTGAATTGTACTAAAATAATAGAACAAATCTCAAAAGAGGTATCTTGCAACAAATCTGCCCAAAGCAATATATCCTTTGATATCTTGAATGCTGAGTCCTGTGCCATCCTCATAATCATTGCTATATTTAATCCTGCTTGCTGAGGGTCTCTTTCAACGACATGTCTCTACAGACTGGTTTATCTTGAAAATATGTTCAAAGCATGTGAGACATAATGTTGCCGTCACTGCTTCTAACGAGTCTTCTGGCTGTACTTCTTTCAAGAGATCTATTATTCTGGCAAATTTCACCACCAACACCATAATGAAAATGATTCATGCTTCCATTAGTCTTCCTTATTTATTGTTTGGCATTTGCAAGCAGTGGGCAACTTCGATGGCCTAGGTCAGAGGTCTGTTAGCAGGGAGCTCTAGTGGTAAGGAGTTGTACAGCTAATCCAACGGCATGTAGTTCAAATGCAGCATTGCTCAACAGAAGAAAAACTGCCAGTCTCCTCCCATGTGATTTACTGCCCCTGAAAATTTGGTGGAGGGTCAGCTATGAGTTTGTTTCATCTGTCATCTGTATATTATTGTTGCAGTTAATAGGTGTCGTCCAGTTGAAGACTTATAGAATGAACCAATCAACAACAGATTTGAGCCTTATTTCGTGACATTTTCATGTTCTGTTATAGCTAACCGTGTCAATCCATCTAACAGTCTTCCACTTTTCCCCTGATCCTCAACTTTCCCAGAATGACATATTTTTCCAAGGATTTACCTTTCCTGACAACATGCCCAAAGTATGTAAGAGGAAGTTTCACCATCCTTGTCTTCAAGGAGCACTTTGATGGCACTTCCACCAAGACAGAGACTGATTCTTTTGACAGTTCAGCTTGAGAAATTCTAAGCATGCACTTCCCTACTGAATTTTTAACTCCAGATCTTGGTCTATCACATTCTAATACATTAGTTTTCTCAAGGCACCCTTTAAAATCTTCTATTCAACTCTTCTACTTCATTTCTACTATTCACCTTATTTATGTTTAGAAGCCAAGCGTCAGAGTTTCCTTTGGCAACTATTTTGGCCTATTCCTGTCTTTTTAAAAATGGCTTTTTTTTTAAAAAAAAAATGGCTTTTTGCTTTCCTCATGTATGATGTCCTTGACACCTGCCTTCACTTTGTCTAATCCTTGCCCAATAGCATTCAAAGATGTTTCTAAACTGACACAGGATATAATGAAGGTAGTATTTTGGCTTTTGTGGACTTGTTTTAATTTTCTACAACTTGTATATGAATAATTGATGGCCTATCCTAGTCAGTCCTTAGGCTTCGCTTTGACAAACAACATTGAGATGTTCTATTGTTGACTTGATTACTATATCTTTCATCCAATAAACTTCATATATATATTAACTTATTGCTGTTTGTTATGTGCCATCGATTCGCTTGCGACTCATAGCGACCCTATGTACAAGAGCTCTAAATGCCATTCTAGCCTGTGCCAACCTTCAACATATATTAACTTACATTGATGAAAAATGTGTTTGTTTGCAACAAATAATGTGGAGGTGCATAAAAAATTCCATCATGAACTTCACTATACCCTATATATGAATATACACTATATACATATACTATATATGTATATACACTATACCATATATATGAAAATATTTTTATATTGTACTGATGATTTTTAACTTTTGCATTAAGATAGCAATTATCAATGACTCTTGACTGCATATATAAATTTCTGTCTAGAGACACTGGTAAAAATCTTCATTTTCATCTCTTGCCTTAATCTCAAACGTTATGCTTCAACAAGTTTCAGAGCCTGTAAACTGTATGGGACGAGTCTGCCCATTTTTCTCCTGAGGAGCGGCTGGTAGACTCAAACCACAGGAGTGCAGCTTCTGGGTTAGCATGCCCAAAAAGTTTCATTACTTGTTTCCCACACTAACAAAAAATGAAAACAATTCAAATTCATGGCCCTCAAATTTGAGGTTTGTGGTGTTTTTTGGGTGTTCAAATGATTAAGTTTGAGACTCGCTACTTCAATATTTTGCAGTCAAAATGTGCTATTGTAAATATTTTTCCTCTTAATAATCTTCAAAGCCTTCCCTTCATTGGTTAAACCTTACATATTTGTCTTATGCACCCTTTGTAATTCCTTGAATGTATCATGTGGTTTCATACTTCCTTGTCTTTGCTTGTAGCTTTACCATCACAAACATCATCTGATTATTAGATCTATATATACTTGTTTTTCTAAAACTAAACTTAACTCCCCTCAAAAGGGAAAAAAAAATTCTTTATACATTGTCAGTGGAAATATAAATTACTATAACCTTTTTGGAAAGTAATTTAGTAGAGTGTATCAAAAGCCTTACAAATGTTCATATTCATTAACATTCACATTCATTGAAAGAATAATTCTTTCAAGATTCTTCCATTCATAATGAATACTTAGTGACAATATCTTAGGAACCACCCCACCCCCAAGTAGGTGTCTGGTATACAACAGTAAAACTTTAGAGTTTTTCTCTGTAAAATTTATATTCTGGTATGGTGGAAAAGGTAACAAATGAAATATATAGTATCAAGAAGAGATGAAAAAGGAAATAAAGATAAGCAAACAAACGAGTTTAAGAAAAAAGGCATTCCATTTAAAATTGGTGGTCAGAAATGACTGAGATCTGAAGATAGTAAGAAAATGAGCTTTCAAGCTACGAGAAGTACGGCTTCATTACTAGATTTTTATTTAGGACAAAGGTTTGTGCAAAATGTCTACGACGTTTCTAAGAACAAAAAATATGAACATAAACGAAATAATCAACAGCTAAATGGTTAAACATATCAATGTGTTATAGTAATCATGAAAATCACATCTAGAAAACTACTTAATGAGAAAAAGCTTATGAAAAGCTAACCGAAGAACTTTTTTTAAATACTTTCAACTATGGAAGACATACAAAGACTAAGAAATTCTCAAATATTAACGGTGACTTTTCTATGTCACCACTTGTCTAGAAGTCACTTAAGGGAGCTCGGCTAGTAAAGTCCCATAGAGAGTTGCAATGCCTACCTCCTCTGCCAGTGGGAACCCACCACTGGTTCTGCAAGAAAAAGATGTGCAAACCTGCTGGATGGTCAATTATGAGTGAGTTGAGTATTTCCTTCTTTATGTTTTGAGTTTGTTTTTTGGTTTGTTTTTTTTTAAATAAATGTTTGCCACTTTAATCCAAACTTAAGTATTCTCTCATCTGGTCCATGTACCCTAACCACATTTTTGCTTTCAAATCACTATCATTTCCTGCATTTATTGGCAGATACCCAACTCCCATGATGCTGCTGTGAGGCACCATCATCACGTTGGCTTCAATTTACAGCCAAACAATGTTAAAACAGCCCAATGGAACAGCCACAATGTCAATCCATCTTCCTGATAACATGCCTTTTAATTATGGTATTGGCAACAATTAATTAATCTAACGTGAACTGCCAGAAGGAGGAGCAGCGCATCCAGAAGGTTCCTTAAAGATGAGAATGGTGAGACTTTCCGTTTGAGCATATGCTACCAAGAGTAGTGAGGTCCAGGAGATAAACATCATACTTGGTTAAAGGGTCACTAAAAAAAGTAAACTCCTCAAAGAAACAGACACAGTTGCTTCAACTTAGCAATGGTTGCTAGGATGGCAAAGGAATGGCCAGGGTTTAACTGTCCTGTCCATTGTTACTGTTAGGAGCCCTCGAGATGACTCTCAGCCCCCCCTGTGAACAATGGAACTGAGCCTTACTCTATCTTTTGCCATCCTCATCATTTCTAGTATTCTAGAGTCCAGCCAAGGCGCCTAAAAAACCCCCAGGAAATCCTCTCTGTAGCAGACTAAAGCTGTCGGTAACTTGAGGTCCCACTGATTTGTTGTGTACTGTCTGAAACACTTCTTATAAGAATTAAACGCCCCCCACAAGATAAAACTTAACAAGAAATGACAACATAGTAACATCAAATTAATAACATTCCAAGAAACTACATTCTTTAGCTCTACTAAATGGATATACAAAGTTTAAATGCAATCACCCGTTATCAATCAACCACATAGCAAACGCTGTTCAGACCCCTTGGCGGGGTCTATTAAAACCCAGCCAAGACGTCACGGTCTTTTGGGCTGCTTTTCCTTTGCAATGGTTTCATTACAGACTGAGCTACTTGCTCCAAGTTACAGGATAACTTGGCAAAGTTTGCAACTCATAGCGTCCTATTTGCCCAAAGTGGGGATCAGCATTTCTTAACAAAAGAGCTAATGGGAGCATACACTGGACACTTCCAGAGTACCGAGGGTCCTGAGTCGCTGCAAGGTTTCCCCCAAAGATACAGGTCGAAAGGGAGCGGAAACTCTATCCCCCCGCCCCCTCCCCGTTTAACGTCAAGTAAAGAAAGTTGATGTCGGGATTTCGTCAACTTGTAAGACTCTGGAAGAGGCGCTGTGTGCAGAGCATTCAGGCCGCTCGCTCGCGATGCCGGAAGGGCCAACCTCTGCCTCGTCCGGCGGCCGCCACCCCGCGGCCCCGTGCCCGGTCCCCCGTCCGCGGGCTCACGCCCACCATGCGCCCCGCAGGCTCGCCCGGCACGGCGCGGAGCTCCCTGGGGCGGGGGAAGCAGCGCCGGCGCACCCAGACGGAAGCTTTTCCTGTAGGTGAAAGGTCAGAGGCGCCTCGGGAGCCGCCGCGGGAGAAGCAGCAGTGCGCGCCCGCGCGGGGACGACGTCCGGGGCCCGAGTTCTCGCAGGGCCCCGCGTTCGGAGCCGGTCTCCCTCGGGGCCCCGCCTCTCCGGCCACTCTGTGCTCTCCCTCCCGCCCCAGCCTAAAGAGCCCACCGCGGCCACTGCCACATGGGCCGGTCCTGCAGGCAGGAGCCGCACGCTGCGGGGCGCTCTGGGGCTGCGTCCGTCCATAGGCAATTAAAATAAAGAACATTCTCGACCCTCGCTGCGACGCGGCCGCTCTTCACACCACCGGCATCTCTTACCCGCTTTTCCTCTGCGTTTGGTCCTGCTCCGGGCGTACGCTGGACAGCCCCGCCGCGGCAGCTGCTGGGGGGAATCCCGGGAGGAGACAGGTTAGAGAAAGCTGGGGTTTAGGGGAGGGTTAGAGGGACTTAAGGAAAAAGGGGGAGGGGGCTTTCTGAGTTTGTGTATTTTGGGAGGTCAGAGTTCGTGACCCCTGCTTCGGCTCCGCGGCGCTCCCTCCCGCCTGCGCCTGCGCATTAATAGTGTGGAGAGGCGAGAAGAGGGCGTGACGTGCCTGCGGCTAGGCAGAGGGAGAGACGGAACTGCAGTTCCGAAAGCAGCCTGCCCCCTATTGGCTCGGAGGGGAAATGGCTAGGGGGCGAGTCCCCTCGGTATTTTTGGCAGTATGACGTTTCTTATTAAAGGAAGTTTTGAATCAATGTTTAGGATTTGAATTATAAAAGCAAATACACGTTTCGTTTTGGTAACTGAATTTCGAGTGAACTAAGTTCTTTTCTGTAAGCTTTAGTGCTCCTTAGAAGCAAGGATGACGAAACTTTATTTCACATACTTTGGGCAGAAGGAGCCAGTCCTTGGAAAAAATGACAACGCTAGGAAAGGTGAAGGGTCAGAGGAGAGGAAGCCCCTCAACGAGATGGACTGAGACAATAACTAACAGCAGGCATGGTGGAGATTATGAGGACGAAGCAGCATAGTGCCAACTTACTATGAGGGAGCTCTAGTTAGAGTGGGTAGAGTGTTGCTCTGCTACGTCACAGGCAAGCATTTCAAATCCACCAGCGGCTCAGGCGGCAAAAATTAGGCAGTCTCCTTCCATGCTATTTACAGCATCTAGGAAAACTCGCTATTAGTCCGCTTCCACTGGAAGATAACGAGTGAGCTTTCTATTACCTTAGACCCTAAGGGTTTTTTGAGTAACAGGACATTCTAATGAGATATTATAGCATGGTGTGGCGGAGGGATATATTTTAAGGGAAAGCTTTTCCTTAAATACTGTGGGTAACTAATAACGGACTGAAGAGAGTAGGAATATAGGCACTAAAATGCGGGCTCCCTGAAGGCTGAATGCTGTCTGCCTTGTTCAGCGTGTATCCTAGTGCACATACATCACCGAATGGTGGTCAGTAAAAATGTGTTAAAGGGCACTGAGAGGACATCTCATTGTGATAGTGGCCACGTTGGCCAGGAAGGAGGGGTAGGAAAAGCATCTGTCCTGTGTGCAGACTGCTGTGTGGTGCATGGCCAGCACAGAGGTCAGGATTCAGGACAGGAGAACAACTCGGGAAGAAGAAGGTGCCTTTCAGATCCAGAACATCTCCACGCCATTTCCCTCTGAAACTAGGCAACTGAACACGTGGAAAAAAAGCATGTGGCAAGTGGAAATATATTTTGATATTTCATTCTCTAAAAATCCACCATTTACTTTTATCATCATTTATTGCATATTTAATGGTTTTCAGGCAAGATAACAGCCTCATTCCTCCTACCAAGGGGTGGAACTACGGAGAGAGAAACCGAAGTACCCGGAGGCCACATAGCCTTTTCCCTATAGTCTCTGCACATGGTACACATACCTGTAGTTATCTTTGGGATTGTTGTTAAGTGCTCTCAAGTCAAATTAAGACCCACAGCGACCCTATGAACACATATGAACCCTGTCCTATCTTGTGCCATCCTCATAATTTCTGACACACTCAAACCCACTGCAGCAGCCACTGAATTCATCTGGTTGAGAGTCTCCCTCCCTTTCCCAAGCATGATTTCCCTCTCCAAGGACTAGACTCTCCTAGCAACATGCCCCAAGTATATGAGACAAAGCTTTATCATCTTTGCCTCCCAAGGAGGACTCCGAGTGCACCTTCCCCAAGACTTACTTGTTCCTTCTTTTGGCAGGCTAAGGGATATTCAGTGCTCTTCTCTAGCTGCTGTTTCTGTGATCTTTGTTCATTGTCCAGCTCTCAGATGCATAACAAGTGACTGAAAGGACTGTACTCTGAATCAGGAACACTTTAGGCCTCAAACTAACATCACTGAACCTCAGTAATCTGGAGATGCCCCTGACTGCAGACTTTCCCAGTGCAATATGTCTCCTAATCTCCTGACTGCTGGTGCCAAGCGTATTGATTATGGTTCCAGGTAAGATGAAGTGGTTGACCTTTTCAATCTTAATTTATCATGTTGTTGCCTATTGGTCCAATAGTAAGAATTTTTGTTTTTTTTTGACATATGAGATGCAATCCATGTTGTTGTTGTTGTTATGTGCCGTCGAGTCGCCTGTGACTCATAGCGACCCTATGTACAACAGTCCTAAACTCCGCTCTGTCCTGTGCCAATTGCACTGTCTCTGACACTCCCATCCCAATTATCCCAGTCACTGAATCAATCCACCTCATAGAGGGCCTTCC
>NW_006399818.1:639895-647601 GCF_000299155.1 Elephantulus edwardii
ACGGGTCCTTGGAGAAGGACATCATGCTTGGGAGGGTTGAGGGACAACGCAGGAGGGGAAGACCCTCTATGAGATGGATTGATTCAGTGACTGGGGTATTCAGGATGGGTGTGTCAGAGGCGTTGCGGTTGGCGCAGGATAGAGCAGAGTTTAGGGCTGTTGTGCATAGGGTCGCTATGAGTCGGAAACTACTCGACGGCACATAACAACAACAACAACAACTGGCATAGGAGGAGACTGTCTTCCTCCCTCAAGAGCTGCTGGTGGAGTTGAACCTGCCTTTGCGTTGGCAGCTCAACTCCTTACCCACGAGGTCACCAGAGTTCCCTCCTCTTAGCCTAGAAGGGCATTTCTGAGGAAGATCCCTTATTGAGTTGAAATCTTCTGTAGATATTTGAGGTTTGCCTTTCCACACTGCAATTTGTTATCTCAGCATTACTCTCTGTTAACTTAAGCATTAGGACCCTCTGACGTTATGTCAAAGATAGCCTTTCCATGAATTACTTCTAGGTTTGCTCTGAATCACAGAATTCCCTCTTTTCACTTTCCTTTTTACATGCTGTGCAGAATCAAAGTATTTTTACTTGAGCCAGTTTAGAAAAAGGAAGCCCAGGAACACACCCTAAATGCCTGAAGACCTAGGCACTCAGGTACTCCCTGTTAATAATCCCTAATTCTGCTAAAAGCATTCCTAGTCAAGCTTTCCACTGCACTAAAAGACAATATCCTAATAGATGGAGGGAAGATTAAAGCTGTCAGTGATTTCATTTTACTTGGATAGTCAATATTCATAGTAACAGCAGTCAAGAAGCAAAAGACAAACTGCAGTGGGGAAAATTTGCTGTCAAAGTGCTAAAAAGCAACAATATCTGTTAAAAGACTAAAATATGCCTGACCCAAGCCATGATATTTTCAGTTGCTTCCTCTGCATCTGAAAACTAGACAGAGAATAAGGAATACAGAAGAATCTGTGCATATGAATTACGGTGTTAAGAGTACTAAATATCCCACAGACTGCCCCCAAACCCCCACTCCAGAAGAACATATGCATCTGTCTTGGATGAAGTGCAAACCAGGGCACTCCTCAGAGTTGGGCACTCCTCAGAGTTAAGGATGGCAAAACTTCATCTTACATACTTCTGATATGTTGTCAAGAGGGGCAAGTCCTTAGAAAAAGACATCATGCAAGGAAAGGTGGAGGGTTAGAGAAAAAGGAAGACCCCAAACAATATGGATTGACACAAGGACTGTGCCAGTGGAGCCAAGCACGTAGATGAGGATGGTGTGGAATAGGGCGAGATTCAGCCCTCTTGTTCACAGGGTCACTGTAAGTCCTAGTCACCTCAGTGACTCCAGGTGCCATGCAAGTGACTCAGACCTTCTAGAGGGCAACATCTTGAAAGAGGGAAACCTAGAGGGAGTGTATGTCCTATGATGACTAAACAATTAACTGGAAAGACACCATCTAGGAGGCCAGTTGTGGGGAGGACTACTGATTAGCATATTCATTCCTTTTTGAGAGAAAACCCCCTCCTTTCCCTCATATTTACTCAGGATTTCTGTCTTGTCTCTTGGGAAAGGTTCTTTGTGCTGAATAAACATGAGCTCTTCCCACTCCCTTGGCTTAGCTTCAACTCTCAGAATCTTCCCTTGCTGAGAGAGACTTGGGCAGCTCACATCCCATCTCCTATATGGTCACTCACGCAGCTGATGGATCTGAACAGTTTACCTTTGGTTTGACAGTGCAACTCATTACCCACGAGGCCACCAGAACTCCCTTCTATATACTGAAAGGTATATAATTAAACTGCTTTTTTTCACTCCAACCTTTGTCTCCAAGATTGGTTTTTCCAGTGGCAGAACTATTTAAACTAATTTTGATCTTTATTTGCGAGCATCTCATCTTGCTTTATTTCTGCATCTACTAGCAAGATATGTCCTAAGGTATTACTTAGGTCTGAGCTTTAAGAGATCTAAGACAGGTAATAAGGCAAGATTGGATTTGATAAATACTAGATTTGGTTTGTTGTGTAATGAGGAAGGATTAGGGCGGGATGCAAATACTCTTACTCAGCTCACAGCCCTGATCCACTGTAAGGGGAGTTTCCTTTTTAAAAAAACAACAGATAAAAGGAGAGAGAAGCCATCAGAAGGCAGGTCCTACCACCAAGAAAGAAGAACCAAGAGCAGAGTGTGTTTGGCTCCAAGATCCCTACACAGAGAACCCCCAGATCCAAGGGAACATTAATACAAACACGGGTGGATCTCCAGGGAACACAGGCTCACAGATGTACAAAGAATAGACCTTCCTCTAGAGCTGGGGGTCGGGAGGAAGACTCCCTAGAGCTGGCATCCTGAATTTGAATGGCTAGCCTTCTAAATTATGAACACATAATTTTATGTTTGTAAAAGCCATCTGCTTGGGGTATTTCTGTTATAGTAACACTAGATAAGTAAGTTATGATTGGTGTGATTTAGTAGGTTATTTTTGGGGGTCTGTGAATACTCACAGATATTTCTTTTTTAATGTGTTTATTTATTATAAAATATTTCTTATAGAAATAGATGGCAATGGCTTCTTTGTTTTATGCCATTTAGGCTTAACAAGAGTGTTCATAGGGACGTTCTGCTTTTGGATAGCAGGGAAAACCTGCTATATAAACATAAGGAATAACTTTAATCATAGTGTTTATTCATTTTTATTTTGCCAACCAATAATTTCATGTACAGGGTAGTTCATATGTTCAACAATAAGCACATAAATTAGAGTTAGAAATCTTTCCTAACATGGCACAATGACAGCTGGTCAAAGTAATGAAGGATTTTTCTTTTGGTTTTGGGGTTTTTTTTTTTCATGACCTGGGAGGACAATCACAAAAGAGTATAAAAATAGTTAAAAAATGAGTATTATACAATTTCATTTAATACTGGCTTAGAATTTGTGCTTCACTGATATGGCAATTCCAGTTTATTTTTTAAAAAACAAAATATTACAGGAAATGTAACATTCCTTTTACATACAAATCCACTACTGACTTGGATTCAGAACTCTTCCGTTGCAGGAGGTATTAGTAATAGAATGTTGCCATATTTTGCTTATAAAAATACTTTCATGTATGTGTTGAGTTTGGTGACTATAAAAGCCCATGTTATTGTCAGCACTTATTGGCAAGTCAACGTTGATGCAATGTGACAGAGCGGAGCTGCCTCATAGGGTACCGGAGACTGGAATCACTGCAGGAGCAGCCTCCCACGTCTTTCTCTCATGGAACCCTGGGTGGGCTTACACTGCCAAGCTTTCGGTTCAGCAGCTAAATCCTTGACCACTGCGACAACCAGAGCTCCGTTTTTTAAGCCTGTAGAGTTTTCTCAGCAAATGAAAACATCCTCATTCTTTTTCACAATTCAGTAAAAAGTACATTCAGTTTCTATACCTTTGCGAAAGTTTCCTGATGATGTTAACATTTACCCTGGCCAAACGAGGTACATAACACTAGAAAAACTTTAGATAATATACTGGAATTTCATTTCACAGTCATTGAGGTAGAAGCAGGTCATGTTTTTTTCCATTAAAAGGTAGAAAAATTTATCTAAATCTATTGAACTGATTCAAAGACATGTATATTTTTCACCAATAGTTTTATAATAACCATCATTTTTGAACCACACAGCATGGAAATTTGACCCTTGCTATGTTTTTTATTTACAAAGATTTACCACATGTAAGAATGTTACAATGTAAGGTAGAAAAACGGTGTTGACTGTGTAAAAAAAAGATAATACAGTATATTTAAGGAAGATTTCAGGTCTTCAAAGAAAAGGTAATTTAGAATTCAGTGTGAGTCTCAGAAATAATTCTGACCAATCAGTAAACACACAAGGTGTTAGTTAATAAATAACATATATGAAAAAAATAAACACCTAAAAAAAATACCTTATACCTAGAAAAGTAATTTTATAGACCAAACTGACAGCTTGGCTGGATTAATCCTGGCAATGTTTCATTTTATAAAATTTTTCTGTTGCTTTTACTCTGTTTTGATGAAATTTCATCCATTTGGAATTGCTGACGAGATGAAACTGATACTGCTACAATATCGTGCCTTCCTGAAATGCTTCTATCCACCTATTAATTAAAAGAGATCGATTAGATTTGTAAAATCGGATGGATATATGAAAAAAAATTAGAGTTAATAGCTGAGTCAGTGGTTGGTTACCAGAACAGTATATAAAAGATCTTTCCTATTATAAGCTACAATTCTGTATGTTTTTCTGTAATGTCAAGTCAGAACCCATCCCTAGCTGACCAGCCAGCGGGTTTTCAGAGGCAGTAAATTGTATAGGAAGAGACTGCCCCTCTTTGTCCCTTGCAGCAGCTGATGGATTCTAACTCTCTGTATTGGTGACAATTCCTCACTACTAAGCCACCAGCGCTCCCACCAGTGGATTTTTCAGAGGCTTAAATCGCCCAGAAGGACACTGCCCATCACATGAAACAGCAGGTGGATTCGAACTGCATGCCTTTGAGTTGGCAGCACAATTCCTTGGCACCAGAGCGCTCTCTACAATTCTGAATAATGGAACTACCTCTTATTGGGTTATGTGGTCCACCACTACTAGAGTGTTTCTCTTATATCTGTGAGGAGCAGGAAAGGGGCTATTTCATGTAAAAGCCTCATGAACCCCTGATGCTCCCATTTAATTGGTCATCAGTATGATGATGAATATAAATAAAAGGCAAGAGAAGAATAATGTGTTATTAAGAGACAAAATAGAAAAACAGTCTTCAGTACCCCTGAAGGAATTACATGCAGGAGCAATTGTATTCTTCAGAAACTCCACTGGAGAGTCAGGTACAAGTTAGTTCCGAATTGATGGCAATGGGTTATCCTAACTTAAAACTTTAAAAAAGTCTCATAAAATATAACACTTAGCTGCCTGATATTCAAAGACATAGGCTGGTAATTAATTCAAACTGCCTAAAAAATGTAAAACCTAGCCACATGCAAAACAACAAACTTCTCTACAATTTTCATTCCAATGGAAAATTATATGTACCTCTTGCTGAAACAAAGAATGCATATTTTGTAAGGCGAAAAGAGAATTAAAATGAAAGAGGTTTTGTTCATAAAATACCTCGACCCAACAGAGATATGGCCCTCTATGTTAAGCAATCCCATGACATCTAAATAAATATCTTTGGAATCTTAAAGAGACCGTTCAGTCTCTCCCATCCAAAATGACTTCCATTTCCTTCTACTCAGTCATCAGCAAGGGAGCCTCTTAATGTGTTTGACCTTTTCCCCAAAGAAGAAAGTTAGCAAGCAGCTGTTTAAACTCCTGCTGTTCCATGGCACAATTGAAACACTGGATTGCCAAAGTCCTGGAATGTTTCAAGGGAAGATTCTTACCCTCATTGCAGGAGGTCAAATACCTCAGCTCCCCTTCCTTTCAGCAGAGCAGCATCACGCTGCTTCCTCTAAAGTCATGCATAGACAATAATGGCCTTTGGACAAGATTACCTATTTTCTTTTCCTCTCTGCCTCCAGAAAGTATCTGACACCCATGTCTGGTTTTAAAAACAACTCTTCTCAAAAACAGAGCTCTAGTTTAAATTCTTTAAAGGATCAACTTGAAATCTCATGTATAAAAGAAATAGTCCCAAGTTACTTACTTCTGAGCTGAGTGAGCATCTTCTGCTTTGAATACATAAAATAGCATGTTTTTGTGCAGCAACTGAAATACTTTAGACTCCGAGTTCTCATCTTTGACTTTAGAGACAGTGAATCCTAACAAAGGCTGGCTCTCCAAAGCTGCCACGTCCTAATGAGAAAATACACACAATGGAGATGGCCTTCAGAGGAGGGCAAAATTCATATGTGAGAATGCTTCATCTCTGCAGCTCTAATTACATTTAAGGACATGCATTTAAGACACTGAAAATAACATTAATTCTTCACTTATTCAACAATCTTTATTGAGCCAGGCCTTTGCCACGTAGGATGTTTTGCAATCTACTCAGTGAATTCCTTAGGTTGTTAATGTAACTCTGGGAGACAGACTTTGTATTACTATTTTATGGATTCAGAGAATATAGCTCAGAAGGGTGAGCTATCTCCCCCAGGTTGTAGTAAGACAAAGTTTGGAACATAATGCTGTGGTTTTCACAGAATGTTGAATACATAAGCAGAATGAGATAAAAAAAATGGGTAGAATTACAGCAAATAGCCAGAAAGTGTTCATAAGCCACACAATGCCTATCTGTACTGGTGCTTGGCCAATGGAGACTAGGGAAGAGTGAAAGGCATGTTACTCAAGAAAGTATGACAAAGAAGCCTTAAGTTTTACCAAAATCCTTAATAGTCACATGACACCAAAAATGCTTGTATTCTAATACTTTGGATTATTAACACATTAGGAAAAAAAATACACATTTGAATCAGGTCAAAACAAGAATACTGTTTATGCTAAAAATAACAGCAGCAAAAATTCCCCTCTTCTAAAGTAAAAATATATACAAAACAAATATAGTCTCACAAAACTATACTGATATTTTATTTCCAGTTGGCATTATAAAACAAGACCCCAAAATCATTCTATTCTGCACCTTACCTCACTTGCAGCGTATGTGTACAGCACTTTATTTTTTATGACAAACCACAAGTGTTTCCAAGGTTTTTTATTGCCCTTTGATCTGTACAAGTAGCCACTCATAGAAGAATCTTCCGTGTTTGCAGATACCTAGATAAGCAAGTCCAGTATGTAGGTTAGTGATTTTCAGAAAAACAAAAAAAGTAAAATAATTTTTGATCAACAGTGGCACTCTGCAATATTTGTCCTTTTGTGACTGAGCTATTTCACTCGGCATAATATCCTCCAGGGTCATCTACTTTGTATATTTCATGAGTTCTTTGTTTTTCAATGCAGTATAGTATTTCATTGTGTGAATATACCATTTCTTTATTGATGGACACTTGAGTTATTTCCAACTCTTTGCTGTTGTGAACAAAGCCGCAATAAACATGGGTGTGCATGATATAAGAATTTTTAATAATCTTAGTATTTGATCTTTAAATTTTGTTTTGGAGGAAAAAAAAAAGAGAAAAGTGGTTGTCTGCTAACCAAAACACTGGTGGTTCAAATCCATTATCTATTTCCAGGGAGAAAGGTGTGGCCATCAGCTTCTGGAAAGAACACAACCAAGGAAACTCTTTGGTATAGTTGAACTCTGTCTAATGGGGATGCTATGAGTAGAATCAACTCAATGGCAATGAGTATCCTTCATATTCATAAAGGCTAAGAAAAATCTTAATCACCATGCAAAAGATAGTATGCTTCTAATGATTATAACCTGGTTGTTGTTGTTGTTGTTGTTATGTGCCATAGAGTCGCTTGCGACTCATAGCGACCCTATGTACAACAGCCCTAAACTCTGCTCTGTCTTGTGCCAATCACACTGTCTCCAACACTCCATCCCGATTATCCCAGTCACTGAATCAATCCACCACATAGAGGGCCTTCCCCTCCTGCGCTGTCCCTCCACCCTCCCAAGCATGATGTCCTTCTCCAAGGATCGGTCTCTCCTCACAACATGTCCACAGTATGTTAGACGGAACCTCAGAATCCTTGCCTCCAAGGAGCCACCAGGTTTAACCCTTTCCAGGATGAATCTGTTTGTTTTCCTAGCAGTCCATGGTATTCTCAAT
>NW_006399818.1:647701-651557 GCF_000299155.1 Elephantulus edwardii
CTTCTGGTAGTTCTCTGTTGATGTGCTGTTCCAGTCGTTTTTGGATAATATTGAAACCTATAAAGTTTAACATTCTGCAGCTAGTGCTTCAAGTTCCCCCTCCTCTTCAGCAGGTAAGGTTGTCATCTGCATAAGGCAGGTTATTGATGAACCTTCCTTTGATCCTGCCACATTCTTCTTCAGAGTCTCAACAAATATACTGAATAAAGAAGATACACTCTTGACACACAGCCTTCTTAAACCATACAGTGTTCCTTTGCTCTGTTTGCACAACCACCTCTTGGTCTAGGCAGAGGTTTCACATGAACACAAGTAAGTATTATGGGATTCCCATTCTACTAATTGTTGGCCATAATTTGTTATGCTTCTTTGCATAGTCAGTAAAGCATAAATAGACCTAATAATCCTTGATATTACTCTTCATGTGATTAATTCACTGAAGTCACAAGATATTCATTTATTAAAACGGGGAAGAAGAAATATTTGAGGAATATTATTTAGGAGTAAAACTGTTCCTTTATTGTACATCAGAAAAAAGACATCATTGCACAGAAAATAAATATAGTAAATTTATTTTATATAAATAGAATACATATTAACACTATTTACAATACTAATTTTCATTTATAAAGGAACTATATTTCTATATGGACAATAAGATACAAACTATTATCACTTTTATATATGAGTTTCTAGAAATCATTTCAAGGAACATTTTAAGATTTTTTTCTTAAATGCCATTACAACTATATAAAAAAGCTGTTTCCTTCATTTCTTCTATTGTCCCCTGAAAAAAGGGCTTTTTGAAACTTTCCTTGAAAAAAAAACCACAACACAGTCAAACCAACACAAAACCTACCAGAAAGTATGTATTTTTTGAAAAGGGGAGAAAATCATAAATTTTGTTTAGAAGATGACATTAAAAGTTTCATGGGTTCCAGGTTGAGATTTGTATATTAAGAGTACATTTCTCTTGGAAATCAGAAGCAACTGAGCTGAGTCAGCACAAATGTCAACTTCATTATGCAAGGCACCCAGGGCTGGGGAAAAGTGGCTTTGCAGCATGGTGACGAGAGTAGGTGGTAAGATTGGAGCGATAATGAGGAAAATCTGAAGCTATGTTTGAGTTGTACATTACAAGACTACTGTCCTTATTTTCTTCCATTCAATATGGAAGAAGAGTGAGAATAGAAAAGATTGCTAACAGAGAAGGAATGGCTTTCAAGGGGCTGGAGTGTATGATTCCTTCACACACTGGAAGGGAGAAACAATATGATGCCTGAGGAAATATTCAATGGAGTATTTCCTCTTAACAACTACAGAGTAGTTGAAGGAAAGAAAGTGATAGATATAACACCTGCCTTCAAGGAGCAGACACTAAAATAAAGAAATAGGGTTTGCTTATTGACAAATCTGTAATGATTCTATTTCACTATAATGGATCTCAAAACTTAAGAAAGCTTTGCAAAATGTAAGTGTGCATTCAAAACATACGGTGCACTATGATGACATTTACATTTTAATTAAATTACCCAAAAGCAGGCTTCACCATTTCTAGACAGTCTACCACCCATACATGTTCCTAACAAAATTACATGTACAAGTTCACTTGCTCACTTAGTTGTTTCATTACAGCTTTATATTAATAAAGTGTTGGTCTGATAGTTTCATGTGTAGAACAACTTCTAATTATTAAAAAAATGGCACATGATGACAGCAGTCTGGCTTGATAGTTAGACCTGTGGCTCTGATTCTAGCTGTAAGCCTACCTTCCTGGACTGTGGGCATGGATTGAATTTAGAGTGTCCATGTTGGCTCATGGTTGCTGTGAAGCCGAATATTGTTATCCATGGTGGACAGTGTTTGGTGAAGCTCCCCGATTAAAACAAGCTTGGAAGCAGGAGTGGCATCCACTTCCACAATAGCTTGCCTCCAGCAATCCTATGAACCTGGAGAAAGGACGAAAGTTATACAGGAAGTGTCCAGGACGTCGTTCATAGGGTTGCTATGAGTTGCCTGCGACTCGATGGCACTTAACAACAACAATAATTAAGTTCTCAGGTGACACTGAATAGGCCAAGTGAAATAAATAACCATTGATCAGATTTAGAAAGTTATATTTTGAAAGTTATGAATAAACTGGTAAGTGGTGTGATGATAATAATAATAATAATAATAATCCATATTTAAAACATCTATACTGGAGGAAAGGGCTATATTTTATAACTAAAAAATCTCCCTATGGGCTAAGCCAAAAGCTACTACAACCACACATGTGTTTCATATATAATTTACAAGAATTACTAGAGAATTTTCTCTCAATTTTAAATTTAGAACCGATTCTTAATTCTCCCAGCTGTTAGAAAATGAAATAGCCGTGATATTTTTAAACCGTATTTAAATCAAAACCTTTGTCAGAGAGTTGAGAGTTCATGGAGAAGTGGAAGAACCCCAAATAACTTCCATCTCATCAAATGCTAGAATTACTGAGGCAGAATAGTTTCTTTTATATATAGAAAATCTTAGTTCCATCTAAGGATACATTAACAACTGCAGATACATTAACCCTGTGCAAATAAGGGTGGAAATATTATTTATACTGTCTTGACGAAGTTAACTCCCTGAATATTTTTACTAAAACGGGCACTAAAACATGTGAGCACTGTTATAGGTTGCAACACATGATGCTTTAGCAAGAAAGAACCAGAAAAATGATAGCAGCAAACTTCAGATTTAGTAGGGATACAGATGCTGTAGCAAACAGCAGGCGAATGCTTCTGAAAGGCACTCAGGAATTCTCTTGGCCACCATAGGTAGGTATCGCGGAATTAGGAAATCCTTTAAACAGAAGGTTAAAAATCTTGTATTCTTCAATAAAATACAAATAGGTAACTTTGCATTTTAAGATTGTATTTCATATAAACTCAATCAATATAAGATATACAGGTACCCCGTTTTTCAAAACTTCATGTCACTTTACATTCATAAAGGGCCTAACAAAAGAAATCTGTCATTTTTATTAAAAGAAAGAAAGAAATCAACAAAGAGCAAAACTAGCATTCAGCCTTTGTTTTACAGCGAGGTATTAAAAGCATGAGCAGCAAGTGTGATATCAAGCTTCTGTCCTGGAAACTACACTCATCTCAGCATTAAGCAACCACAGCTGTGAATTGTGTCTGTGTTAAGCAACCACAGCTGTGAATTGTGTCTGTGACCATCTGTATTTTAACTTTATTCTTCTGCTAGTAAGATCAACAGCCAAGAAGGCAGTATAAAACTAATATTTTTAACAGTATTTTAAAAGAGCTCAGTGTATTTTAGTCAAGAAGGGCAATTCAGGCTGGAATCCTTTAACCCCTAAGCCTCTCAAAAGTCATTGCCAAAGTGGCGCCTACTCATAGCTGGCCAATCAGCGAGGGTTTTAGCGGTTGTAACTAGCATAGGTGAGAACCAGCAAAACCCGGCCAGAGAGGGAGGGCAGGAGGCATCACTGGGCAAGGTCACCTCGGATAACAGCAAAAGGAGGCATCTTCCAGGTGAGAACCAGCAAAACCCAGCCAGAGAGGGAGGGCAGGAGGCGTCACTGGGCAAGGTCACCTCGGATAACAGCAAAAGGAGGCGTCTTCCAGGTGAGAACCAGCAAAACCCTGCGGGCCCTCGGGCGAAAGGAAAACATAATCTACACAGGAGTTCTACAGGACACGTCAACTTCCCTTGGAGACAGTACAACTAAAGAGACACTGGTCAAAAGAAAAATATCAGCAGTCCACGTTTTTGGAATCACAGAAGCCAAAAAAGCTTAAGATACAAGCTGTCAGATCATGGGTTGGACAATGGAAGATATTTTCTGAAGGGA
>NW_006399818.1:651657-664043 GCF_000299155.1 Elephantulus edwardii
TTTGTATTTCCATACTTGAAAGCTCAACCTCAGTTGCCCTTTCTGTTATCTACATGTGTTCTGTTGTACTTAGGGTTTTCAGAGGCCTGCTATTTCAGAAGTGGATGGCCAATCCTTCTTCCTAGTCTGTCTTAATGTAAATGTTCAGATCCAGAGAAGTATCAGACAGACCAGCAAGTTAAAGGTATATCCCTTATTGTGGAGTTAAAAATCAGTGTTAGTGTTGTCCCTACCTCTGGGATTATAGTGCAGGGTCTTGCCACCAGGGCACCAGAGCTCCCTTTTAATAGTTGTTGTTGTTCTTAGAGTGAATTATATTAATTCTGTATCTATTTTATAAGAGGATAAGGTGCTTAATGGAAGCTTCAAGATCTGACATTAAATTAGATAAAATTAAGAACAAATCATTTTGCATAAATATATGTATTCTGCTATAAGAATATCAGGTAATTTGGAATAGAACTCCAACATTGGCATTAGAATGAGATTTTGCTTAAACTTAACTACTTTGGCATCCTACTGTGTGCTTATGTACGTGCTACTGCCATTACTTGAAACATCTGTATATTCAACTTTTGGAGCATTTTAAAGTGAGTTCATTAGCCAGGTAATATAAACCATGATACTGTATGGTCGTCTGTGGCCTCATTAATATGCAAGATAGATATTGTAAATGAAAAATTTCAGATGAGAGAGTCACTCAGTGATGAATAGCTGTGTTAGTTGAGAACGAGCTCAGTGTGTAATAAATTATTTCATTTTTTCTTCAGGAAAACCCCAAGAAACAGACACCATTTTATAGATGAGGACACTGACAGGAATGAGCTAGACAGGAATGGCTGAGTGTCTTGTGCATGGTGCTTGACTACACAGCTGGGGCTCTTGCTTGCCACAATGGCCTGCTCTGCCTCCTACGATTTGGCCTCCATTCACCTTCTCCTTACCTCAATCCATTTCCTCTGCCTGGTCACTGTCTCCCTCTCTTTCGATACCTTCTACACTTTCTCATCTCAAGCATTACTTCCTCAGAGAAACTTTCCCCGATCCTCCAGACCAAATCCTTGTTCTTTTTACTAAATGCATTCTTCCCAAACTAGGAATAATCTATTCATTTGTATCTGTGTTCTAACTTCCATACAGACAAGTCTGTTTTGCTCACCCTGGTGTGTTCGGTGGCTGGCACAGTGCATGCATGCATGGTCACATAGTAACAGCTGAATGACATTCATATTTGTCATGTAATTTCCCTAGTCTGATTGCAAAGAGTAAAGGAATAATTCTCAAAGTGATTCTAGTAAAAGAATTATGTGTTAAAAATTTTTCATCTTCAGACTTTGAGGAGTTTTTATATGCTGTGGAGCTTAGCTGACCCTCCAGAGAGTTTTCAAAGACTAAACTTCATGGAAAGAGACTGCACAACTTTCTACTGCAGAGCAGCTGGTGGATCCAAACCATGTGCTTTTGGGTTGGGTTGACAGCACAACTCCTTATCAGTAGGCAGCCAGAAGACCTTGAACAGGACCTGAGAATTTACATTTCTAACAATTTCCTAGCTAAGACTCATACTGCTAGTCTGGGGCCATGTTTTACTTACGAACTGTGACATTATTATGGAAATGTAAAAATTTAAAAATAACCAAGATTCTGATTAAGAACCTCAAGCTATGGATGTAGGTTTGAGTTGACTTAATTGGGTTTAATACAAAACTTTACAAATGTTTTCTTAAATCTCATTCTTGGTACTTAATAAAAATCATGTCATGCTGTTTCAATTACCATAATGGAAAAGACTGATTTTACTCAGGATTTTCTTGTTGCCTAGTGGGTGGGGAGCTGAACTGCTAACCCAAAAGTGGTTCCTCTCAAACAGTTTTAATCTACCAGTGGTTCCAAAGAAGAAAGAGGGGCAAATCTCCTATGCAATTTACAGTCTCTGAAAAACTACTGGAGGGTGAGCTATGAGTTGGTTCTCATTTGATGGCCATGAGCTGAGTTACGTTACAAAAGCGATGTTAGTCAGAATTATAGGTGGTTGCTTGCACTTCTTACCACAGAACACCACCAACAGTAACCACGTAAATGACTCAAAATTACAAAGTCGAGACCCTGGAAGAGATGGACTGACACAATAACAGGGGTAGTGAGGGTAGATGTGTCAGAGACAATGAGAATGGCTCAGGATAGAGCAGGGTTCAGAGCTGTTGTACATAGGGTTGCTATGGGTCGTAGTCAACTCAACAGTATATAACAACATCCACCAGATACAACACTAGTAAGAGATGGCACTAATTAGTGAACACTTAAGAAGACTGACCAGAAGGACGGTGCTGCCTGCTCTCTGAAAATTGCTCTCTTAACACTTACATGTGAGGAATAGTAGGACACCACTGATGTCTGTGGATTATACATTGATGGATCTAACTGTATAAACTAATACCAATTTTTGTGAATTTATTTTCCCTTTCAATTTTAATGGCAACATAGTTTACTGTGACTTCATCCCTGTATAACCAACCAATGACTAACTAGTTATGCAGATCAGTAAATGCAACCAAAATGTACAAAAAAATTCTAGTCTTCATCACTCTAACTGCATGGGAGGATGTTTTTCTTTAAGTTCTTAGGAGGTAAAAAATGTATTTCTATACAAGTTAGTTTTACTTTCTGTTTCCTCTCCAAATCTTGGGACTGCCATTTTCCCAGTGATTCACGTCACAAGGGAGACCAGGCAAATTGGTGAGATATCAGCCCCATCCATTGCCAGTATTAAAATTCATGTCTTAATAGTGATGGGAAATGACGGCTTCCTTTATAAATAAAAACCAGTGTTTTCTCTGAGTATGAATAATTCAACCTCATCAGCCTGCAAGCCTAATAGAAACACTTACTTCTTTGAGAGCGGCTGGGATTTTTTTCTGTTTCCTCCCTGATGGAATACTCTGTAAGACTGATGATAAGGCACTTGAAGGGGATTTGTGACTTCCTGGAGATCCAATCTTAGTTGAGTGCTGGTGATCTGAAACAGATTAGATAATGGTAAGATAGTCAGTTGTAAGCAGAGTGAAATTCAATTTAATCCAAATCAGAACACAATGTTGCATCATATACTCCAAGAAGTATACTCAGAGAAACAACTCTGATAGCCTTGGGTCAAGGAAATGATGACTCAGGAATAAGTAGACTTCACCGTCTATGGTTTTATGCTTCTTGATCCTTAAAACATGTGAAAAGTTTATCCTTCTGTGCTTTTAAATTTCTGAAGTATGTGGTTGTAGTATCAACTCGAAAAAATGTTATAAATCTCCTCTACTGATTTATTTTTAAAAATCTGTATCAACAATGTTTTCTGTCTAGATAGTAGACATCATCATCATATCACAATGGAAAAAATGCTAGAAAATGTGTGTGTGGGGGAGCTTAGATGAGAAAGAAATTAATTCTTTAAGTCTGACGACAGAGGCACTAAGAAAGCTGGGAGAATGTGATGGTCCTTAAGATGTAAAGAGCAGTTTACCAGGAGGGAAAAAAAAGGGGGGAAGAGCACTCCAGAGAGAGGCCAGTTTAAATCAAGGAAGGCAGGTGTGCAATTTTATGTATTTGGAGAATAATAACGTTGGTGGAACAAAGTATGGATCTAAGAAACTTTCTTGTTTAGG
The DNA here is from genome assembly GCF_000299155.1 of Elephantulus edwardii. Taxonomy (NCBI): domain Eukaryota; kingdom Metazoa; phylum Chordata; class Mammalia; order Macroscelidea; family Macroscelididae; genus Elephantulus; species Elephantulus edwardii. Next base: position 655,314 of record NW_006399818.1, read on the forward strand.
CAGTGGGAAATCAATGGTTTTTTAGCCAGGGAATAACTTGAACAGATCGAAGACTTAGAAAAATAAATCTTGCAGCACCCGGAAGGGGGGATTTACAGCAGGAAATGCGGGAAGGAAATTATAACAGTCCTGGCCAGATATATGAAAGTCTTCATTAGGGCTGATATTGGAGCAATCAAGACAAAGACAGATTTTTCAAAGATAAATCTGTCAAGATTTACAGACCAGATCAGTGTGGGTGATGAAGGAAAAGGACTCAAAGTTGAATGTTGTACGTCTGCAGCTTATACCGGAGAGCTAAGGGGGGGATATAAGTTTGGCAAAGAAATCGGGCAGGTGTATCTTTTAGGAGAATGAAGGCAGACAACAAGCAATCTGGTCATCTATAAACATATAGGTTGGAAAGCTTGTTGTCTAGTTTTATTCACTCAGATATTGCCACTTGATAAACAACAAAGAGTTGTACACTACTCTTTCTAGAAATGGAGGATTATAATTTAAAAATTTAGATCATCTTGCTTTCTGCAATTTATAGATCTTTTCCCAAATATAGACCTGTGGGGTGTTGCTAACTGTATTACTTTTAGAAATGGACTGTAACTAATATGTAGACAAATATAATGTGTCACGAGCTATGTTTCCAGCCAGCTCTGGTGGCCTTGTGGTAAGGAATTACACTGCCAACCTAAAGGCACATGGTCAGAATCCACTAGCTACTTCACGGAGAATCATGAGCAGTCTCCTCCCCTGTGATTTACAGCCTTTGAAAATCCACTAAAGGGTCAAATATGAGTCAATTCTGAATTGATGGCACATCACATAATAACAACAGTATGTTTCTACAGTTAATTAATTCCTTTACAGGCAGTTTGCCTTAAGCATTTTATCCTGAAATTGAATTTCTACAATTAATTTTCTTAATAAAATCTCATTTCACAGAGTGAAAGTAAACTTCAGTCCAACTGCTCTTTGAATTATAACAAAATATGAGCTAAGAAAGCTTAGTACCCATTTTTGAGGCCAGCATCACCAACCATATTGCCAATACGCCTACGATGACACTTTTTAAAAAGCTGAAAGCATCTTGGAAATAAAGAAATTTTCAGTTAAATATTTTACTTATGTATTACCTAATTTCTGCAGTTCTTGGAAACAATGTTCACATACTCTTGCTGGTTGATTTTTCAGGTAATCTAAACCATATTTATTTGATGAGCAAGCTTGACATACAATCTGAAAACACATAGAAATGATTTCAATTACAATATCCTTTGTGTCCAAACCAAAGTAATCATAGAATTTATCACTCTGTGTCTACTTTTAAAAAATGTATTCAGAGTCATCCAATCTCAATTTCTGGAACAACTTTATCTAAAGTTCAGGCATGTGATGATCTAACACACAGTACCACATTTGAAAGGAGGGACACAGACAGAATTGTCTATTACATGAGTGTTTGTATGTCAAATGTTTGCAGCAGGGTCAGACATGCAGTAAATTCACTGTGAGCTATAGTTAGCAGCAGCAGGAACACCACCACCTTCATCATCACTATTACTGCAACTGCCAAGCCTGCTGGCCCTCTGCCACGTATCCAGCTCTAAGTAGATGCACTCTCTCTCTTTCTCTCTGGCCTCATTTCCTTTTTTAAAGAACTCTCTGATGTTGTTACTATCGCACTTTACTAATGCAACCATATGACTTAATAACAATAGTGATAACTTCACCACTGAAAGGTTCCTCCTCTTAAATAGTTGGTCATCTAGAGAAATACCACTTAAATACAGTGAAGCTAATGAGATCCGGAACTCAACAGCACTGCCATATTCTCCCAGGTCTCACAAGTTTTCTGCTTTCCACGGGTTCTAGTCTGATCTGACCACATGTTTAGTGGAAAATATCTGAGTTTTCCTTCTATGATTGGTTTGCATCTTACGTTCCTGCTTTCACAGGTTCTATTAACAGTTAGCTGTGCAGAGACATGAGAGCCTGTTTAACTGCAAATCTGTTAATATTTTGACATAAATTTGTCTATTACTGACATTCTAAATAGAGTAGGAGAGGATAAGATCCTCCAGAAGGTTTCTTGCCTTTAATATTTAGAGAAAACACTATTGATGATCCACATCAGTATCTTTCTGTCCTTCTCAGACTCTCTCCCTTATCTTTTTTGCATACTAGGAATCAGCTAGCTCACTCGGGACAGCCTGAAAATCAAAATGAAGATGAGTGGGATTCTCTCCAACCTTTCCACAGGCCCGGCAGTGGTGTCGTCTCCAGGTCAGAGTGAATTCACTTGTGCAGATCATACACATGGTGACTCTGGTATCGGGAACCCAGATAGGAGCCTTTGATCCAAGGGGACTAACTTCCTCTTTATTATCCGAGTCAGCCTGCAGAAGAAGATGGACTTCTGATTATTTCTACGCTTGGTGCCCACGGAAGAATCAAGCCTTCCTTTTGAGTAGAGGTGCCATGGTTGAAGTAAGGGCTGTTATTGTTGGTTCATATTCCCTGGAAATGAATATCTAACTATATTCTGAAAATCCTCTAATGCAAAGTGAATTCTGAAAAGATGCCTGTGATAGTGAGATGACAGCTGATTATTGTCTTCCTTAAACTAGTTTGCATTTTCTAAATTTTCTAAAATGGGGTTTTATAGCTCAGAGAAAACACCGATATGTTATATGCTATCACAGGGCTGCAGTTCAGCAATAACAGCAGAATAAATATTTAACTCTGAAATTACACACATACCCCTTGTTATCCTTCTGTGACATATGCTGCTTTTTAAAACCCATGAGAAAAGTGGGTTGGATTTTTTTTAAAGGTAAAACTGTTTGAAATGCACTGAAAAAGGAGGGGAAAAGCAGCAAAGACAATACCTCGTCAAGACTCCTACTAGGATAGAACGTGATTCTTTTCTTGGCATACTCCTCAATTGACCTGGAAATTGCTTCGAGCCATTCATCCCTTTCTGCGGCAGAACTGTTGGGGGCAAAAGAATGTTCCATCAACCAGATGTCAGCGTCTATTCTCTCTTTTTAATTTTTTTTTTTCTTTCTCCCATGGCAACAGATTCGATCAACCTCCAACAATCCTGTCGTACACAACACTGAGGTTTATTTGAACAAATAATGACAGTGGACATTATAGCCCAGGGCATTTTAGCAGGCATTTTCTCTTCCAAAAGTACTGCTTTGTATTAAATGGCTTTTGAAGTCACTCTTAAACATGTAACTATTTTATACTTTAGGTTAAAGATGATTCATAGAATTAATATCTATGGTTATTATAAAGCCAAGAAGGTTCCTAAAATAAAATCCTAGAATTAAAAAAATATTTCAGTGACTCAAATTTCATATCCTAATTTACAACACAGAATGTTAAAATATTTTTAGATTACTGAATGTTACTAAGAATTTTTTTCCAAATAAAGGACAGTGAGGAAAAGGAAACGTATTTGTTGCTCTCATAAAATAAAACAGAAGTAGAAGGAGTGGTTAATGAAGGAAACAGCTCTCCATTGTCATTAGGACTCAAGAGAGGCCAGTGACACTGGCCATTCTTTTGGTCCTTACCCCGGTACAGCCCACCTTTAATTCAAATCGTACTGAGGGAACGCCTTGAACCAGAGCATTCCTGTTCTGTTGTTTTCTACAGCCATGCTACCCAGCCCCAGCCCAAACTCCCTCTGTGGTAAGTCTGAGTTGTTACCGCTATCAGCACATTCATGAAGCTATTATTTAATTTTTATTTTACATACTTGGAACTTAGAGGCACATTTTAGTATACTAAAGGAATTAACAGAAAGTTGAAAAAATTAAAACTCCATAATTGAAAATAAAAGCCATAATGATGGAACTGTGTAGATTTAGTGTCATTTATAAAATATATTTTATATCCTCAGTCATCAAGAGACAGAAATCCAGCTTACATATAAAATTTACAAACGAGATTATTTTTCAGATTTTCACTGTATATAAAGGCTAAGATAAACAACTTCTCTCTAAAATAAATACAATCTTCTTTTATCACTCTGACATTGCAACAGTTTTGTTGTTCTTTCTCAGGTGCCACTCAGTCAGCCCCACCTGATGGAGAACTTCAGTGTAAGAGGACAGACACAGCCCCTTTCTACACCATCCACATGGTCACTGAGATATTTGCGTCCACTGTGTGGTTACTGTGTAGTGTCTTTGAACCAAGAAGGTCATTTGCCAGCTCAATACTGGACGGCATTCTATGATGATCCATATGATTTTCACTGAATAATTGTCCAAAGTTGATTACTGGTCTTTCTTTGCAGTCTGTCAACTCCATTGAAATCTATCTCCCATAGGTCAGTTTAGGAGTATTTCAAATACCGATGGCATAACTTCTATCATCATAGCAACACATGAACCACTACTGTAACAGACTGATAACGGGGGTGGACTGCTACAGCTCACTACCATCTAACAGTTACTACATGTTTGCCAAGGGAGCTCTGGTGCTTCTGGTAAGAAGTCTGCTGCAATTGGAAAGGCAGACAGTTCAAATCCACTAGCTGCTCCATTGGAAAAGGAAGGGCAGTCTCCTCCCACGTGATTTACTGCCTCTGAAAACTCACTTGAGGGTCAGCTATGGAGTGTTTCTCACTCGACCGCACACAACAGTATGTGCTAACTGTGCAAATAGCAATGTACTTGCAAATGTCATCATTCTCAGAACTCTGCTAGATATAAAATTCATTGCATATTACCACTCTTTTCCTCCTTCACGTCATTACATAGATGAAGAATTTGAGGATTATCAATGTTAGTTATCTGCTTTAGAAAAGAGGCTACTAAGTGACAAGTCAGTATCAGGCCCAAGCTTTGAACCATTTACCAGCAGGTCATTTATAACCTCTGTCTGTGTGCTCTGAAGAACTGTTTAATGAGAACACAAACTCGGGATTCTAAGCAAACATTCACAAAACATTACTCTTTCCCTCACTCTCCATCTTTTTTTACTGGAAGAGGAGACAGAAAGCTGAGAGACAGATGGCTGATTTGAGAATTGCTGCCTGCTTTTGTGGGAGCCCTTGGGGCCATGTGGTATGTGAGTCAATTGTGCAGATCATGTCACATATGCTATTCTTTCATTTAATCATTCCTGGATCTCACTTGTGTGGGATTCTGCCAAAACAATGTTGACCAGCACATGACAACACATTTCTCATAGACCACACACATTTGCCCACAGCATTGAGTGGAGACACTGCAACTCTGTTTTGGTAATATGGCTGGCAGAAGAATTAGCATCTTTCCTGAATCATACTGTTACACTAAATATTCTATTCACACAACATAGGTACGTTAACCAGAAAATAGACTTGTAATGAATGAATTCCATTTTGTGACTAGCTGGGATGGTTATCCAAGGGGCAAACTCTTCATTTGAGATAATTTCTGGTGTATTACTACTTTGGAATATTACTTTCCATTTCCAAGGTCACATCCCTTTTATTCCATTAATTTCAATGTTAGGCATTTGCTTTAGGCGTTATTAGGTGCCCGCTAAGAGTTAGGAACTAAGCCTTGAACTGGGAATACAAAATACATCTTACCTGTAAGATGTCATTGACCTGAACAGGACTAATCGCTATCCTAGGAACAACAGATCCAAACTTTGCCCTAACCTGCACCAGCCCCATAATCCTGCCATGCAGTCACTATGTCAGTCTAGCTAGTTGAGGATCTTACTCTTTTTGTTGATCTACAGCTTTTCTAGGCAAGATGTTTTATTCCAAGGACTAATGCCTTCTGACAACTGCCTTCTGGTCCAAATATAGGTTTACATAAGGACAATCAAATGTTCTGGGATTCCCATTCTTCTCAGAGTCAGCCACAGTTTGTTGAGAACCACACAGTCAAAAGCCTTTGCATAGTCAATGAAACACAGATAGACATTCTTCTGGTACTCTCTGCTTTCAGCCAGGATCCATCTAACATTAGCTATAATATCCCTAGTACCAGTCCTTGGAAAGGGACATCATGTTTGGGAGGGTGGAGGGACAGCACAACAGAAGAAGACCCTTATGTGATAGACTGATTCAATGACTGAGGTAATGGGGGTGGGTTTGTCAGAGACAATGAGGTTGGCACAGGACAGAACAGGGTTGAGGGCTCTTGTACATAGGGTCGCTATAAGTTGCAAGCAACGACAATAGTACTTTCTGACAAGTCCAAAGTATGTGATGAAATGAAGTTTCACTAACCTTCCCTCTAATGAATATCTTGGTTTTCACTTTCTCCCAAGGCAAGATTTGTCTGTTCATTGGCAATCCATGGTATATTCAATACTCTTTACCAACATAATTCAAAGGCATCAAGTCTTTTCCAGGCTTTCACACGCATATAATGCAACTAGAATACTATGGTTTGGGTTATGCATGCTTCATCTCTAAACCAGCATCCTTGCTCTGTAGCACATTCAGGTGGTCTTGATGGCTAAGTTGCCCAATATTACAGGTCTTTAGCTTTCTTGACTGCTGCTACCATGGATGTTGATTGCGGATTCAAATAAAGCAAAACTGATGACAATTTCAGTCTTTTCACCATCTGTGATGATGTTCCCAATTGTTATAGTTGTGAAGATTTTGGTTTTCTTGATGGTGAGGTGTAATCCATACTAAAGGTTGTAGTCTTTGACCTTCTTCAATAAATGCCTTAAGTCTTCTTTACTTTCTGGAAGCAAGATGGTGTCAGCTTGTATCTACTTCAGATCAGGCACAGAAACAAAGGTTCAGAACTTTTGTACATAGGGTTTTTATATAAATCTCAAGTGACTCGATGGCACATAACAATAATAATAAAGAATATAAAGATGATGAATAATATAGACGCAGTAAGTTACCTTACTGAGGATTAGAGTGGTGGGGAAGGCTCTGTAGGAGGGAAGACTAAGGCAGGATCTAAAGAAGTGTATGGGTTAGACAGGGCACCATGCAGCCACCCTGAGCACTCCCATTTGGTCTGTCACCTTCAGCTATTATCTCTAAGCTCCTCTCAAATACATGCCTCTATCCAGGCTTCCTTTTGAGTTCCAAATTAGAAACTCCTTTCTTTATATACCATACTGGTATTCACAGACATTTAAAATTCAACACGCACATCCAAAATTTCAGATTTCTCCCCTCAAAGCTTGTCTTCTCCTCTGTTCTCTATGTCAGTGAATAGCACCACCTACACATGGGAGTTGGAAGCTGAAGTGGCATCTACTTCCTAAACAACATGACTGGAAACTCTATGAACTTTGGAAATGTCGAGGGGCTTCAGGCCTTTTGTTCATAGGGTCGCTATGAGTCGTGCTCAACTCAAAGGCAATAAAAAATAACACAGCACCACACTGGAGACTCATTCCTCAATCTCTCTCATCCTCTATGTTCAAATGTTACCTCCATCAGTTCTCATTCCAATCAATTTTCCATACAGCAACCAGGAAATATTTTTTTTCCTTCTTTTTCTTTTTCAGGAAATCTTTTAAAATGCTAACCTGGTCACATGATTCTCTTGTATAAACCTTCCAGTAGCTGCCCATGGCCCACAGGGTAAAAGACGCACAAGATGCTGCATCTCGGAATATGCTATGCCCTTTTCTACCTCAGGGCCTTTATATGCACTGTTTCTAATGAAAAGGAGTCTTCTCCTTTCTTCTCTGCCTAGATGGACGTCCAACTCTTCATCAGGAACAGAAATTTATTTTCTCACAGCTTAGGAAGCTAGGGGTTCAATTTCAGGGCACTGGGTCTAGGGAAAGGTTCCCTCTGTAGATGTCCAAAGCTTAATTAACTTTCTGATGTTAATATACATAAGTAGATCTACTAATCTCTAACATTCTTGCCCCTCAAATCCACCTCAAGGTCCCTTGTTTTGCAGCTATCTTAAAACAGTTAGTACTTTTCTCAGTACTGTAAATATTTGAAAAATATATGGCTTTACATACAATAAGTATTTAACAGTAAGTAAAGAACTTTAAATATTTACTAAATATATGTCTTTATTTTAACCCCTATGACTCAATTTTCAGCCAAAAATAGACAACCATATAAGGTAATAAAAAAAAGTGCATCAAGGATGTGCAGCTATGACTCACAGGTGACTTAATGGCACATAACAACAACCATCAAAGAGTTGTGAAGATTTCATGAAGTTGTTGTTACGGTGCCATTTCGTTGCCTGTGACTCATAGTGACCCTACGTATGATAGCTCTGAATAATGTGGGTTGTACTTAAGTGTTTGCTACTATATTCATTACATCAAATCTCAGGTCTAAGGAGGAAGCCAGGTCTACCAGATCCTGCTGTGGAACAGGATCTCGGTATTACAGCTATTGCTCCTCATCCCTCACCAATCAAAGCCGCCAAACATCCACTGCTGCTTTCTGCCAGTAAGTTAAGAATCATGTATGTTCCACTGTAATAAGAGTCATGCAGCCTCACATTTCCCAAGCACTTGATTTCAGCCTATGGTAATATATTTTGATATAAATAAGTCATTGCAAGATCTATTTTGTGGCAAAGAGATGTGATATAAATGATAATGGTTTACAAAGCATTCATATCCCAGCTTTGCCAGCTGTGTATCCTTAAGCCAGCAATTCAATTTTCATTATGGTTAGATTTCCACTGTACAAATGCAATGTGAAAATTTCCTAGCAACCTACAAAGCAAAAGATTTCCCTCTCTCTCTCTCCTATACTAT
>NW_006399818.1:664323-685725 GCF_000299155.1 Elephantulus edwardii
CATTTTTATCTTCATGCTTCTAATGCATTACTAAGCAGGATTCAGCCGTTTACTCATGACAGTAAATCAAGAGTAAATTGCATGAAATGGGTAAGACAGGAGTGGAGGGGGCAGAAAGAAAGTGTAATAATTAGATTAATATAAAAATGCCTTGGTGAAGGGGTGAGGGTGGGCAGTGGGGAAATCTCAGGGTAGCACAAATTGGTGGGTGTAGGAAGGGGCGATAGGAAATAGAGAAGATCAGAGGGGACCTGAAAAGACAGGGAAATGGTGGGCATAGTTCAACGGTGATTAATTTTATAAAATACAATGTACTGGAATGACGGTGTGATGCAGAGTGTGAATGAAGGAAAGTGTGAAGCGTGTACAAACACACATACACTGAATTGGTGAAATCTGATCTGTACATCTAGGAAAAGCTCATGTATATCGGCTTTTTTCCCCCCTTTTTAATTGTTACCTGGCTGAGAGAATGAAGGAGCGCTCCACACTTTCAATCTTTAGTTCATTCTGATATGCTTCCTGGGTGGGCTTCCGGACCTGGAAGAAAATCCAGTTTAAGTAAATTCATCCTGTACTGAAAATCCCAACTCTGAAACACAGTTAAAGCTTCTCAAGAACCCTAGCTGCTGATCTCTGCAACCAACCTTCTTAAGCAGCTTTATCCACCACCACTCTTGATCATTCACTCTAGTTTCCAGATGAACTGAAACACCCCCATACAAACCCAGAGTTACCATCTCTAGTGCTCACTTCAGTAACACATATACTAAAATTAGAACAATAGAGAAGACTAATAAGGCCCCTGTACAAGGATGACAAGCAGAGTTACCATCGCCAAGCATTGTTTTTACTAACCCTGCACCTGGAATGTCTTTCTCCCACATCCTAGTTTTGCTAAAGGTGACCTATCCTTCAAAGCTCATTACCTCTTCCTTTAATAAAACATCCTAGTTCTCCCCCTTTCCCAGTTGCCACCAATACTTCCATCATGCCCAGCAAAACTGATATGTATCTTTTTGTGAATGCCCAAGACCCTGAAATGTGCCACTCAAATAATATTTTTTATTATCTACTTTGTAGAAATGTTTATGGGTAGTTTGTTAGTTCTCAACTAGTTGCTAAGCTTCTAAGTCAGAGTCACACACACACACACACACACACACACACACACACACAGAGCTTCAAATCATGATACTGCCTACAAAATGTTTTATTATGTTTTGTTCATAGTTGTTGTTATATATGGTCAAGTCAGAACCAACCCCTCTTCTAGGGGTTTTCAGATGCTGTAAATCACACCAGAGGAGACTATCTTTTTCCTGCTAAGTAATTCGGGGAACAGAACCATTTGTCTTTGGGTTGGCAGCAAAATTCCTTATCTACTAGGCCACCAGATCTTCTTATGTTTTGTTAACATTAGTGCTCAGTAATAATTATTCTATGAATGAACAAAATAAATGCATGACTAAATAAGCAAATGGATAAATAGTAATATGAATATGAGAAAGATGATTATCTAAAGACCTTTTCTCTATTTGGATACTAAAAAAAATAATAAATATAAAGATACACATACTTACCTTCATTCCCGCCAATGACAGCATGTTGTTTAATTTAAACATCCCAGACTGCACCGGCGTTGTATACAACAGGGCATCATTAAACTGCAAGTAGAAATGTTTTAGAGGAAAAAGTAAAAATATTTCTGCTAAAAAGATATAGATGAGACATAAAAATGAATGAAAATCTTGTCACTTTTTAATAGCTCTATGTACAAAATACTTGGGTTTTGCTTATGTTTCTCTGAGCACCTAGGATCTTTCAGGAGTGTATTATCTAAAAAGTAATTTCTCGAAAATGTGCTTCCTTTCCAAGATCTGCAAGAGATTAAACGTTTTCCAAATTCTAAATTGCAGAAAGGCATTACAATCTGCCTAAATAAATAAACTAATAACAAAGTAAACTAGATGAAATAATAGTCTGGCTATACACCATAATAGGCTTTATTTCTCTAAGCTTGGAAATGCAAATAAGCAATACAGTCAGCCAAAAATGCCACTAAAATCACTGTAACTATACTAAGCTTGTCTGTCTTGTACAAATGTCTTCTTCCATTAAGCAATTATCCCTGCCTGGAACACAACAGAATGACACATGGCTTCTTACCAGGAAAAACATTCGAGGCTGCATCACTTTCCGGGAAAGCTTCATCAAGGTTCCTTCTTTCAGAAAGACCTGATTAAAAAAAAAAGTCCATTTAATTACGGCCACCTTAACACAACTATAATAAATACATAGTTTGTTTCTGTGTATGTGGAGAGACAGATAGATGTAGTTATCAATAACACTATAGTTAGCTAATAGCCCTCTGAATAAAATACTTCGGTTTAATTTATATAACTATCTACTTTATAGAAATTTTTATGAGCACTATATTATTTTCTAAATAAGCCACTAAACTCTTAGAGTGGGGAGAGCACAAAAAGATCACTTGAGATGCCAAATATTTAATCCTACCATCCTAACATGACTACACTGCATATAGAAGTGCATATGTATGTGAGTGTATGAAAAGCCCTGAGGGTACAACAGTTAAAGCTAACAAAAAGGTCACCAGTTAAAACACACCAGATATTCTGGAGAAAGGTGTGACATTTAGTCTTGGAGACTCTATGGGGTGATCATCCAAAAATGCCTGGAACAGCACATCAGCAGAGAACTACCAGAAGTCCAGGCTGGGTTTAGAAGGGGTCGTGGTACTAGGGATGTTGTAGCTGATGTTAGATGGATCTTAGCTGAAAGCAGAGAATACCAGAGGAATGTCTATCTGTGTTTCATTGACTATGCAGAGGCATTTGACTGTGTGGATCATAACAAACTGTGGCTGACTCTGAGAAGAATGGAAATCCCAGAACACTTGACCATTCTAATGTGAAACCTATACTTGGACCAGGAGGCAGACGTCAGAACAGAACAAGGGAACACTGCATGGTTCAAAATTGGGAAGGGCCTACACCAGGGATGCATCCTATCTCCATACCTTTCCAACCTATATGCAGAACAGATTATCCGGGAGGCTGGGCTCTATGAGGAGAAATGTGGGGTCAAGATTGGGGGATGATTTATCAACAATCTGCGTTATGCAGATGACACAACCCTGCTTGCTGAAACTGAGGAGGACCTGAAGCGCCTGCTGCAGAGTGTCAAGGACTGCAGCCTCCAAAATGGATTGAGGCTCAATGTCAAGAAGACAAAGATTCTCACCACTGGACCAACTGGCAGCATCAGGATGGATGGTGAAGAGATTGAGATTGTACACAGCTTTAGTTTGCTTGGCTCCACAGTCAACACTCTTGGCACCAGCAGCCAGGAAATTAAAAGGCGCATTGCCATGGGAAAGTCTGCTGTTAGGGACCTCCCCAGAGTACTGAAGAGCAATGGTGTCTCTCTGGAGACTAAGGTGCGTTTGATACAGGTCATGGTCTTTGCAGTCACTTGTTATGCATCAGAGAGTTGGACAATGACTAGGGAGGATAGAAGGAGAATTGATGCCTTGAGCTGTGGTGCGGGAGAAGAGTACTGAGTATACCATGGACTGCTAGGTAAACAAACAGATTTGTCCTGGAAAGGGTTAAACCAGGTGGCTCCTTGGAGGCAAGGATTCTGAGGCTCCATCTAACATTCTTTGGACATGTTGTGAGGAGAGACCGGTCCTTGGAGAAGGATATCATGCTTGGGAGGGTGGAGGGACAGCGCAGGAGGGGAAGGCCCTCTATGAGGTGGATTGATTCAGTGACTGGGATAATCGGGATGGGAGTGTCAGAGACAGTGCGATTGGCACAGGACAGAGCAGAGTTTAGGGCTGTTGTACATAGGATCGCTATGAGTTGCAAGCGACTAGATGGCACATAACAACAACTACTATATATATATATATATCTCGTACGTGTTTGTGTGTAAAGTTTCTTTCTCCAGTTATCTGTTTTTTTTTGGTTGGAAGCGGAATATAGTTTCATTGTGACTTTTATACAATCATGGCTTAATTAAAACCCTTTAAGTTATTTAGGGATGACACTAAATAGGGAAGCAAGCAGAGTTTGAAAAATCCCATACTGAAATTTAAAAAAAGAAAAAGTCAATACTGGCCCCAGGGGTACATGTGATCTGTCATGTAATTGACCAAGTGTGCACTTGATCCTGAGGCATATTAACATCCTAAAAATTGCATCTGGAATTTTCCCAAACTCGTTCTCTAGACTAATTTTGTGCTCTATAAGGAGCATTAAATACCAATTTTCTTCTTCTCTTGGTCTCTTTTTTAATATAAGTCTATTTGGAAATGAAAGATTGTAAATGAAATTGTCTTCCAAGCTGTGTGAGATCATCTAGTATTATGCAATAAAACGATCCCATTTAATCAGATACTCTGTAGGGTTTCTCGTTATTTTCCTAATTGAATTGGATTCTTTTGGCCACAGTGACTTGAACCATGAATGTTTTGAATGGATAGAATGGACTCAGCTGATCAGTATCGGTATCACTCACAATAACCAGAATCTATTTTCATTATAGAAAGGAAAATTATCTACACATTGCAGCTAAATGCAACATAATATAAATTTGCAAATAGTAGCTTAAAACACTTACCCGTCCAGGCTGCACTATTTCATGGTGGCCATTTAAACTGTACTGAATTTGCATAAGTTTCTGAAAATTGTCCTATAGATAGAGAAAGTAGAGAATGTATGAAGGTTCAGGTTCCCAGGTTCAATCATATACCAGCTCTTAAGATCAAGATACTTACTCCTTGTTTCATAGTGTCATTTGCATGGTTGGCAACCTCTATAACAACAGCAAGTGCATCTAAAATGCATAGAAACAGAAGGAGGCTTTAGTCAATACCATTCAAACTATTTGCAGCATTAAGCAATTCTACTGGGTGAGTTAGCTTATCAATAATAGCAAGCAACCTCCACAGAAGTCTACTGACTGTAGAACTGATGTAGTTCATGAGAACAAAACCAAGGAAACACAATATTTATGGAATAATATGAGCAAAAAAAAGATTCCAATATATACTAGACAATGTGCACCATTGGTTGGTAGTGAGATCTGGTATTTTTAGTGAAGATTAACTAGGATAAGGATAGTTTCTCACCTAGAAGCTTGTCCTGTAAAGGCTTTGAATACTTTCTCTTTGTTACAGAGAGGCAAGAGTCAGAAATAGAAGTTAGAAATATTTGTCAAATGAAAGAATATTTGACCTTAGAAAGCAAAAAGCATTATCCTTTAAGGCAGACTATTGGACTTCAAGAGACTTTTTGTCTTTTTCATTAATCCTCATGCTTAGCAAAGTGCCTCTGGGTGACAATTAAGTGCTCAACTACTAACTGAAGGATTAGGTGGCTGAACACACTAGGTGCACCTGGGAAGAGGGGCCGGGAAATCTGGAAATCGCTTTTGAAAGAGCATGGCATTGCAAACTCTAAGGAGTACAGTTCCCCTCCACAACACCTGGGCCGCCATACACAGGAATCAATGGAGACTTCTGGGTTTGTTTGACTGTTGGTTTTTAATTTTGCCTTTAGCAAATTTTGTTTAATCTTACAGACTTGTCATCTTTGTTATTATGAATAAATACTAGTAAAAGTAAAAAATAGTAATAAAATTTTCTGTTTTGTCTGCTTTTGAGATGTAGTTTTCAACACAAAACAGCAGTGCTCACCAAGGGGCCATCTGGGCATGTGTGCAGTTCACTTTTGGTAGTCTCAGTGACTGGACTTTCCCTCCGTGAAACTTTCTCTCTACTAGCATCCAGTGGGTTAAACATCCTGAAAGGCCGCTACTGTGTATCACTGAGTCAGAACTGACTGAAGGCTGACCCTCCAGCACATTTTCGGAGGCAGTAAATCAAAAGGTAGGACACAGCCCGTCCTTGTTGGAAGAATCTAGTGGATTCCAACTGCGTCCCTTTGTGTTGGCGGTGTAATTCTTTACCGCTGAGCCACCAGAGTTACACTTGGTATAATTCCTCACTAAGAAATGTCCTTTACAGTGTGACAGCAGCAATGCCACTGAGAAAGCGGGAAGATGACTGTGTCTATCTGAGGTTACCCTGGTCCTGATGGAAGTAGTCAGCCCCAAAAGGTGAGTACTGTTTAACTGCAAACTTGTATTTAATGAAAATTTAAATACCACTGGGAGGAGAGAAAGAGACAGCTAATGTCCTATCTTTAAACAGTATCAGGAAAACGTGGACCTTCAGACCTGATATTTACTTTGAATAGTTTAATCGTTTCATGGACTCATGATTTGACAGTGTAAAGGAAACGTGGAGATCATCTGATCAAATCCCTGCTTTCTACAGATGGGAGCAGAAATGGAAAAATGAAATGTATCAAAGAGACAAAGTCCCTCAGACAGTAGGGCAGCTCACATAGTTGACTAATTATATAGCTCACTGTCCCTATGGCCGCTCCTGCCCCTATTACTATTTTATAACTTTATCTAGTTCCATTTTCATGTACCCAAAATTGAGTTTAAAAAGAGGCTTCAGATCCTCCCAAGAATGAAATAATTCTGCACTGGCTTTGTTACCAATATAACAATATAAAAATTTCTGTAACATAAGGGGCTACGAGAAACATTTACCTTGAGTGTCTCTGTAATCTCCGGAGTCTTCTAGGAGATTCTTCAAATAATCTAAAAAACATTTAAAATTTTTCTTATTACTTAATACAATAAAGCATAGTTAAGAATTTAAATGTGTCCTTAAAAAAAAATACATGGGGCGAGATGGTGGCGGTGACCTTTCACAGGCTCCTCGGCAGGGGTCACATAGCCACGCTGAGCCTGCCCAGTCGCCAGGTGCTTTGGTGTGTGGACATCACAGATCCTGCACACTGGCCAGGTTTATGACACTACACATTACAGGCAAATTCAGTTTCTAGGTCGTGAGAAAGAGGTGAATGAGAACTCTGCCACAGACCTGACTGCTGAGCAGCGAGTGAGCAAGGTGGAGAGCTGCCTGAGCCTGCGATGGTGGTGGGGGTGCCCAGGGCTACCCCAGGATGTACAGAAACTTGGACAGAGAAAGGAAAACTACTATTTGTGGTTATTGTGGACTGCAGTTCAAACCACACCATCATCAGTAGTGAGCAGTGCGTGTGTGAGGGAAAAAATGTGACAGCAGTTGATGAGTGCTGTATTTGTGAAGCTGGTTGTTGGTTTGGTTTTTGTGGGTTTTTTTTAAAAATAAAAAATGCTACTGTAAAGGGGGGGAAACCTAATCAAACAAAAAAAATACATGGAATTCCTAACTTCCAGTACAAGTGAATGTGACTAATCTGAAATAGGTTTCACTCTGCAGATATAATAAAGGGTCACACATACAAAGAAAACACCATACGATATAGAGGCAGAGTCTAGAGTGACTTCTCAAGAAATGCCAATGATTTCCAGAGACACCATGGTTTTACGAACACCTTGATTTTAGATTTCCAGTTGCCAAAACTCTGAGAGAATAAATTTGTGTTGTTTTAAGTCATCCAGTTTGTGGTACTTTGTCATGGCAGCCCTAGAAAACTAATGCAAACACTGAACCATAAACATTTTTCTTACTCAATATGAAATACAGTCACTCTTGTTGGTTAATATACATTCTAGACCAATGCGTGTCAACTTTCAAAAAAAAATGCAAGATAATAAAGCACTGAACTCATTATGAAGTTGAGACACAGGATCAGAGTGGGAAAGAACCTTCAAGGTCAAAGGCCTGATACAAAATCCTAAGGTATTTAACAGATTGGATGCTTAAGGGACTTATGATTTGCTACCAGCTAGCAATGCCTAGAACATCAAAGGAGTGCAACACAAGCATCTAAACCAATAGTGCTCCAAAGAATGTTGTTGTTAAGTACCTTTGAGTCGACTCATAGCGACCCTACGTACAAGAGCCCTAAACTCTGCTCTATCCTGTACCAACCTTACCAACTCCAACACACACATTCCCACCACCCCAATCACTGAATTGATCCATCCCACCTCCACTCTCCCAAACATGATGTCCCTCTCCAAGGACCAGTCCCTCCTTGTAACATGCCCAAAATATGTCAGATGAAGCTTCAGAGTGCTTGCCTCTAAGGAGCAGTCTGGCTCAAATTCATCCCTCAGGGCACACTGGCAGTGTGTGAAGACATCTCTGGCTGGTTACAACTAAAGGGCAAGAGGGCACTACTGGCACCGAGTGGTTAGAGGCCAGGGATTACGCTAAACACCCTACAATGACTAAAATGTCAGTAGTGCTGAGGTCCAAAGTCCCTGGTCTAGATAAAGACGGCCTGTAAATAAGCAATGTGGAGTACAGTGGTTCCCACCATGTGGAACACAAACACTGAGGTAAGAAGCTGCATTTAGTAAAATTTTTATACCAATGTTGTGATTTTTAGGCAACACTTCCTTCTCTGTTGAAAAATGTTGGATTTCTTCCCAGTGCGTACCAAATTTATAAAAAATCCCTTGCCCTGGCATTTATAGCTTCCCACTACATGGTCTCTATCTACTTCTGATTTTATTTTACTGCTGCCTAACACAGCCTTTTTGTTTTTACCAAAATGGATTCTGCATGATTCCTTGGACACATCTTAGGCTGAATGAATACCTTTTGCTTCTTAATATTTCCTTTGAAAGCCCTTTCTCTGACTCTACATATAAAAATCCTATTTCACCCTAGCAACAAAGTTCAACAGGACAGCAAACAAATGTCGTCAGGATGCAGAGTGATTGGAACTCGTATTCACTGCTGGTGGGAATGCAAAATGGTACAACTACTACAGAAGGCAGTCTGGCACTTCCTCAAAAAGTTGAAAACAGAAATACCACCTCACCCAGTTATCTCACTACTGGAAATATGTTGTTATATACGTGCCATCGAGTCACCTGCGACTTATAGTGACCCTATGTACAACAGCCCTAAACCCTGCTCTATCCTGTGTCAATCTTACTGTCTTTGACACACCTACCCCTATTACCCCAGTCATTGAATCAATCCATCTCATCGAGGGTCTTCCTCTCTTGTGCTGTCCCTCCACCCTAAAGAATATACAGAATATAAAAAATATATCCTAAAGAAATTAAGAGCTCTTGGCACTAGCAGTCAGGAAATCAAAAGGTGAAATGCATTAGGTAAATCTGCTGTCGGGGACCTTTCCAGAGTACTAAGATGTCAGTGTAGAGACTAAGGTATACCTGATTCAGGCCATGGTCTTTGCTATTCCTTGCTATGCATCAGAGAGTTGGACAATGACTAAGGATGACAAAAGAGGAAATGATGTCTTTGAGTTGTGCTGGAGAAGAGTCTTAAACATACCATGGACCACCAAGAAAACAAATGGGTCTTTCTTGGAGAGGGTGAAACCAAGATTCTCCTAGGAGGCTAGGATATGGAAGCTCCATCTCACATACTTTGGGCATGTGGCCAGGAGGGACTGCTCCTTGGAGAAGGACCTCAAGCTCAGAAGGGTGGAGGGACAGTGTAGGAGAGGAAGACTCTGGATGAGATGTACTGACAAAGTAACTAAGGCAATGGCATAGTAGAAGGTGTGTCGAAGTCAGTGAGACTGGCTCAGGACAGGGCAGACTTTAGAGCTGTTGTATCTGGGGTAGTTATGAGTCACAGGCAACTCAGATGGCACATAACAACAACAGATTTTGTGTTTTATACTGGTTTACTTACAAAGTTCATAACATTATTTTTTACAGCAGATCCTTCCCATTTTCTTTACCACTCCTCCCTCTACCCTCACATTGTGCGACCCTATGATTATCACCCATCCTAACCTCTGCTTCCACCATCCTCACTGTAGAAATTAGAGTTTTGATACAAACATATGTATGCACACATATGTTATTGCAGCATTATTCACAATAGCAAGGAGATGAAAGCAGCCTTCTGACGAATGAATAGAGAAACTGTAGTACATTCATACAACAGAATACTACTTAGTACTGGGGAAAAAAGAACACATATAGCACTATACAACATGGAGGTGTCTGGTAGACATTATGCTGAATAAACTCAGTCATACAAGGACAAATACTACTATTATAAAAATAGGATGGTGAGAGGGAGAGCATATTAAGAAAGAGCAGATAATGAACACTGCACTGGAATACACAAAGGAAGGTCAATCTGAAAGAAATTGATGGTTAGACATTATGTGTACGGCACTTAACAATGTAGAACAGGACATGCATTACCAACTGAACCATGGGAAGGCTCGGGAAGAAAATATGTATCAATGAATGGATGAATGAAGAACCAGCTTCTCTGTAAACTCTCACTAAAGTAAAAATTAAAAAATAAAAAAAAAAAAACCCCAGAATTCTCCTCATATTCTTTCTCTCCCCTGAGGACAAAATAGTAAAAATAAATTTATTAGAAAGCTACATTCCCCAAAGGGACGGACCTCCCTTCTCAAAGGGAAATGGGGTGGGGAGGGAATGCCTCTACTTATATTCGTCAAGGCTTATCTTCAATTGCTTCTCTCCTGCAAAATGTTCCAATTGAAAAAGACTATTATTTCATTTCATAACAGTTATTCATTTCATGTCCTTTATAATTTAAGAATCCCTGGTAGCACAGCAACCAAAATACTTAGTTGCTAACTACAAGGTGAGTAGTTTGAACAGACTAAGCTGTGTGTGGAGGGGGGCATGGGGGGAGGTAGTCTATGTCCATAAAAATTATAGCCCTGGAGATCCTGGGCAGTTCTGTTCTATCCTAGGTTCCTATGACTCTGAATAACTAAACAGCAATGGGTATAATTGTCTTTGCTAGAGTCAAAGACCTGTAGACAGGACTCATGCCTGATTCACCTTTCTAGTCTACATAGAACAGAGCAAAGAACTTTGCACATAAAGAGTAATATATAAAAAAACCAAAGCAACAAACAACTTAAAAAAAAATTCTTTTTGGACAGTAGCATACCTTATCATTGTTAATTGTTATGGACCACTGATTCAACTAAGTCTTATAGCAACCCTGTGAAAAGTGGCTTGGAACCTAGCCTTATCCTGAAGCAACCTCCCCATCTCTGACACACTTAGATAAAAAACAATAAAGGATTAAGCCAAACATAATGTTCGTCCTGGTGAAGGCTAAACCAGGCTGCTCCTTGGAGGCAAGGATTCTGAGGCTTCATCTGACATATTTTGAACATACTGAAAGGAGGAACCAGTTATTGAAGAGGGATGCCATGGTTGGTAGGGTGGAGGGACAGTACAAGAGAGGAAGACCCTTGATAAATTGGATTGATTCAGTGTCTGGGGTAATGGGGGTAAGTGTGTCAGAGACAATGAGATTGGCACAGGATAGAGCAGGATTTAGGGCTATTGTATACAGGGTCGCTATGAGTCGCTGGCGACTTGATGGCACATTAACAACAACAACAGTGGCAGTGAAGACTGAGAAACTAGGAGAATAAAACGCTTATTAAGAGAATGGATGCCTTTTCATCAGATCAAATGGCCATTCAGCAGTATCATGTAACAGATAAGAGCCCAATACATGGATTTATGAAGCTATACTCAAAGGTAGGAAGAAAAATTTAAATATAGTGCCTGCTTATAAAAGTTAAGAGATGACACAAACATATATAACTCAGCTGCTGAATTTCTTAAGTCTTTGAAATAGTCACTCAAGAATCTGTGTGCAGTTTAAACATAAAGTTGGCCAACTAGCTATGGTAAGATATAGCAGGTAGGACAACATTAAGCTTCTCTGCATCATACAGTATAGTTCTATTTTGCCAGAATTATCCCTCTAATTTAGATCTGAATTTACAAGCTTAAGTGCACACTTCCAGTCAAACAGGTAACAAACAAAAATTAACAGAATCCATTAAACTAGTCTTGAGATGAAGATTACATTATGTAAATAAGTTATATTCATAAGTATAAACATATAACCTCTGGAATGATAGGGCTGGGAAGAAAAATCTGCTCATCTCATCTATCATCAATGCCCTGCTTATTAATCAAAAGTAATTTTCCTAAATTATATTAGCCAGCTGAAGAATGTGGAAAGGAAAGCAATTTTACTTCAGTATTACATTCATGCTAATTTTTTCCCCCTTCAAGCCTATTCTTAACAGAAAACTAAATCCAAGAAAAGACATAGCTCTAAACTAACAGCTCATCTTAAACGTTCATATTGGAAAGTCCTGAGCTAGATCATTACGCTGAGCTTATAGGCTTCTGGGTTGTGGTTCGTTTATACCCAAGCTCAGCTAAGAGACCTGCCTAGAGGAACTTGCATGTACAGACAAACTAATGGCTAACCCCTCCTTATTTAGTAAAGATGTTACTCAAGCAGGTAGTGTTATCCATCTATGTGCGAAGGCAACTTTTTACTCTACAGATAGTCATCAACTTGTGGAATATGTGGAACAATAAACTTCACTTAGGACTAGTTATTTCCTTTTTTCTCCAACCTTGTTACACCACTGATTGAAGCAAAACAACACAGGATGTTGCTGCTTCACCCAAAAGCAGTTTTTATTCTGCCTTTTCTTGATGGCTCAGTGGGTCACTGACAAAAGGCCCATCGAGTGCTTTTAAAAAGGAGATACCCATTTCTTTTATTTATACAGCTTATCCTTAGCAATGTGTACTATAGTGCTGTAGGCAATTTACTGATGTTCTCCTTATCATTCCAACCCTCAAAAATAAGTAAGAAATCAGACTTACAAAGACACTGATAATAAAGACAATAATATATGAAAACACAACATTATAAAAACACAAAACCAAAACCAAAATGAGGTATTTGACTTGTGTCAGAGTGACTCAGGACAAAGTCATTGGGAAGGAACTCTGTTTTAAGGAGGGAATTGCTATATACTCCTTGGAGAACTTTCCCCTTTGCACAGAAGAGAAGCCCTAATCCCGCCATAATCACACAGACCTTCACAGCAACATGAGGAGGATGGGGACTGATCATCCTGAGTCACGTGGGAGGAGCACAGGGATGACTAACTGTCCCAGTGACTGCTATAGCTGAGGTGAAATCCAGGAGAGGAGGCGAGACAGACACTCCCACGCTGGCCATAAAGGATTATTATATATGCCAAGCCCATCTGGAACCTAGTATTCTGCAGGAGTTTCATCATAGCTGTGAGGAGCAGGCCAGTCATTTCAGTTTGTCATGTAAGATTTGTCGGCTTCTGTCGACAAATCTAATTAAGTGTTTTAAAAAACCTAATTAAGTATTTTCAAAATTTTACTGGTTGAAGACACTTTAAATGCCACTGAAGTTGTTTATAAGCAAGGGGATAGGGACCAACAACAGTGGTACAGTATGTTGTTATGTGCCATTGAGTTGGAATCCACTTGTATCTGACCCGCCAGTGGGTTTTAAGAAGTAGTAAGTCACATAGAAAATGGCCCATCTTTTTCCAGTGGAGCCGCTGGTAGATTTGAACTGTGTGCCTTTGGGTTGACAGAGTAACTCCTTAACACAAGACCATCAGACCTCCCCTACAGAATATATGAATACTACAAAATATACTCCCACTGGCCTCATTAATTAATTAACCAATCTTTACTCAACATGGCTCCCGCCTACTGCTATGATTCTGTAGTAATAGTACAAACTTAACTTAAAGTCATTGCATTCATGTTGGAATCAAAGGTAAAGGACTCACAGCTAACCCTCCAGTGCGTTTCCAGAGGCTGCGAACAGCATTTTGATTGCCCATCCTTCTCGACAGAGCTGCTGGTGGTTTCAAACCCCTAGGAAGGTGCCTTCTTTGGGTCAGCAGCATCAATTCCTATGGACAACACTGGCAGAGCTCCACAAAATTAGCAGGGCCAGTGTATGTAACCGCAGGCAAGAGATCTCTTTTCTAATACAAGAGGAGCAGGATGAAGAACAATGACTCGGCAAGAGCCATGATGGCACTCTGCATTCACCACGCACACAGATTCCTAGACTATGTGCTGAGAAACAGTCTTGAAAATCCTATGGGGTGGTTCTACGCCATCCTAACAGGTCACTGTGTGTTGGAATCCGCTTGATGGCAAAGAGCATATACTGTTGTCTGCAAATCTGCAGTGATTCTTGTACACTAATATCTGCAGCACTATTTATTTCTTTAATTTCCCAGAGGTGGAAACAACCTACATACTCAACAGATGAATTAATTAACAAAATGTAGTACACATATAGAGGAGAAAATAAGCTCTGATATGTCCTGCAGGATGGATGGGGCATGAGGACATTCTGCTGGGCAAAATAAGCCAACCACAAAAGGATAGATACTGTAAGATATCACTTATGCAAGAAAGCCCAAAGAAGGCAAATGTAGGGAGACTAAAATCTATGGCTGTTCGGTGCTGTTGGGTACATTTCACAGCAACTCTATGAACAAGAGATTTGAAGTCTGTCTTATCCGCCACCATCCTCACCACTTCTCTTCCTCTCCCCATGTCAACTTCTCAATCCATTCAAGTAGAGCTGCTGACACATGAGTAGGGAGAAGATGAATTAACGGTGATGGAAAAACTGCATTAAAGATGAGATCATACAGATGATCACGAGCTGCTGGTGATACGTTATATACCCACAAATAGTTAAAACTGGCAAAAGTGGTAGGAGAGATAAATTCACAGCAATGACGAGAAAGAAAGGAAAGTAGCCGCTGAGGCTGCTTCTGTTTAACAGAACACCCAACAGGACTTGATTCTGTGGTTTAGAAGTTTAAGGTCATGGTTTTACGGGATGTTGTTCTAAGTAACACTGGGTCTGAATCGGCTAATAGCAGCAGGTTTTCAGATACAGTAAAGTACACAAAAATCAATTGTCTATCATCCTCCCACAGAACAGCTTGTGGCTCTGAACTGGGATTTATGGGGTATCCTCAGTTAATTGATCTAATAAAATGCTAAGGGTTTCAGTTCTGTGTCTTAAGTGTTTTGTATGATGTATAGGGGTTTAGCCTTCAAATGAGTATCTAAAGGACAATGGTTCTCCATTCACCTAGAACTACAGAGGAAGAAGAGTCAGGAAAAGGAGAAGCATATGGGATATATGACTGGTTGACTTCCTGAACAAGTGCCTCCTCTAACATGAGATGGGAAGAACTGGATGGTGCTCTGCTGCCACTGCTGAGCATTTTGAACAGAGATTCCAATGGAAGACTTGTATGAAAAGGGGAAAGACGCTGGCAGAAGTCCAAATCCTTGTGGACTCTAGATTTTCTGGAACTATAAAGGGTAGATGAATCTCTGAACCATTTTCCAGAGATAATCTTTACATCTTAGAACAGAAATATCGCTTGAAGGCTTCTTGTTGGCTTGGCTGTTGAAGAAGATCAGCCTTGAGCATTATACTCTTTTGAACAATCTATTTTGTTCAGATTGACAGCAGGAGCTCAGGAGACTGGACTGGAACCTTAGGGGGTAGTGAATTTAAGCGAATAAAGAACAACTCAGAAAAGGTGAGAATGGTTGTACAACTTTAAAAAATGAAATCAAGATCCATACGTTGCATATACAGAAATAATAGTAATTAAGTTTATTTATTATTAAATATTGAGGAAATTATTGAACAATATAATTAATATCACATACAAGCAAGATTCTGCTGAAAATTACCCAAAAACGTTTGGAACAACATGTCAACAGATAACTACTAGATGTGCAGGCTGGATTTAGAAGAGGTCGTGGTACTAGGGATATTATAGCTTATGTTAGATGGATCTTGGCAGAAAGCACAGAATACCAGAATAATGTCTATCTGTGCTTCATTGACTATGCAAAGGCTTTTTACTATGTGGATCACAACAA
Organism: Elephantulus edwardii; assembly: GCF_000299155.1. Classification (NCBI taxonomy): domain Eukaryota; kingdom Metazoa; phylum Chordata; class Mammalia; order Macroscelidea; family Macroscelididae; genus Elephantulus; species Elephantulus edwardii. The sequence goes on from NW_006399818.1 coordinate 680,173, forward strand.
GCTATGGCTGACCACAACAAGCTATGGCTGACTCTGAGAAGAATGGGAATCGCAGAACATTTGATTGTGCTAATGCCAAACCTATACTTGGACCAAGAGAGGCAGTCGTCAGAACAGAGCAAGGAAACACTACATGGTTCAAAATCAAGAAGGGGGTCTGTCAGGGATATACTTTGTCTCCATACAGTTTCAATCTGTATGCAGAAAGCATCATCCGAGACGCTGGGCTGTAGGAGAAGGAATGTGGCATCAGGATTGGTGGAAGAGTCATCAACAACCTGCGTTATGTAGATGACACAACCCTGCATGCTGAAACTGAGGAGGACCTGAAGCGCCTGCTGCAGAAAGTCAAGGACTGCAGTCTTCGATACAGATTAAAGCTCAACATCAAGAAGACAAAGATTCTCTGGGCCAACTGGCAGCATCAGTATGGATGGTGAAGAGATTGAGGTAGTTAAGAGTTTTAGTTTGCTTGGCTCCACAGTCAACACTCTTGGTACCAGAAGCCAGAAAATCAAGAGACGAATTGCTTTGGGAAAGTCAGCTGTGAGGGACCTCTCAAGAGTACTGATGAGCAACGATGTCAGGCTGGAGACTAATGTGTACCTGAACAAGGCTATAGTCTTCTCAATTGTGTGCTATGCATCAGAGAGTTGGACAGTGACTAGGGATGATAGAGAATTGCTGCCTTTGAGCTGTGGTGCTGGAGAAGAGTGTTGAATATACAATGGACTGGTAGGAGAACAAACAGGTTTGTCACCCTGGAGAGGGTGAAGCCAGAATGTTCCCTGGAGTCAAGGATTCTGAAGCTTCATCTGACATACTTTGGGAATGTTGCAAGGAAGGACTGGTCCTTGGAGAGGGACATCATGTTTGGGAGAGTGGAGGGACGGTACAGGAGAGGAAGACCCTCAATGAGATGGATCGATTCTGTGAGTGGAGTGGTGGGAATGAGTGTGTTTGAAACAGCCAGGTTGGCACAGGCTAGAGCAGCGTTTAGGGCTCTTGTTTAGGGCTCATAGGGTCGCTATGAGTTGCAAGCAACTCGATGGCAAATAACAAAAACAAGGACAAACTCTCAGATGCATAACAAGTGATCAGAAAGACTATGGCCTGTATCAGACACACCTTAGTCCTCAAAGTTACATCACTACTCCTCAGTAATTTGGAGAGGTCCCTAATTGGAGATATTCCCAAAGTAATGTGTCTCCTCATTTCCTGACAGCTGGTACCAAAGAAGTATTGTGGATCCAAGCAAAATGAAGCTACTGACAGTTTCAATCTCCTCTCTATCGATAATGATGCTGCCTTTCAGTCCAGTGCTAAGAATCTTTGTTTTCTTGACACTGAGATGCAATCCATACTGAAGGCTGTATATCCTTGATCTTCTGAAACAAGTCCTCCTCTCTTTCAGGAAGTTAGGATGTGTCATCTGCATAACGCAGGTTATTGGTGAGTCTCCCTCCAACCTGATGCCACACTCCTCTTAATAGAATCTAGCTTCTCAGATAATTTGCCAGGCATACAGATTGAACAGGTATAGAGAAATAATACAACCCTGACACACTCCCTTCTCAATTTTAAACTATGCAGTGTTCCCCTGTTCTATTCACACAACAGCCTTATGGTCAAGGTATAGATTCTGCATGAACACATTAGTGACTGATATTTCCCTCCCAGGTTATTATGTAATAGTCTATTTATTCCTGCCATTAATGCATCTTGATTGCATGTTCAATCGCTTTCTAACTGCAAAAGTTGGTAGAAATCTATTTCTACTTCATTGGCTCTAGTTGTAGGTACATATATTTGAATGATAGTAGTATTCACTGGACTTCCTAGTATGCATATGGATATTATCCTGTCACTCACAGAATTGTATTTCAAGATGGATCTAGAAATGACTTTTTTTAAAAAGAAAAACAACCCCAAAACTAAGAAAACAACCCCATTTTTTATCACCTTTTCATCTCCGGCATAGTAGACCATAAGATCATCTGATTAAAAATGTCCCATGCCAATCCACCTCATTTCACCAATACCTTGTATGTCAATATTTATGCGTTCCATTTTTACTCAACAATGTCCAATTTTCCTACATTCATGCTTGTCACATTCCATGATCCCAATCACTAGTGTCTGCTTACAACTGTTCCTCTTCCTTTGTGCATTCATAGTTAAGGGCTCAGCCTCAGTTGCCCTATCTGCTAGTCTAAGTGTGCTCTATTGAACACAGGGTTTTAGAAGTCCTGTTATTTTAGAAGTGGATGGCCAATTCTTCAATGCTCAGATTTAGAACAGTACCTGACAGACAAGTGTTTTACAGAAAGGAGCTGATTAAAGACATTTCCCCAATTAAAGAGGCATAGATTCAATGATGCTCTTCGCCCTTGGCACATTCTTCTTGACCCACCCCTTCCCTACTACATCAACATTCCCTTCCATTCCCACCACACCTCTCTCCCCCTATCCAGCCCTTGATATGATGGTTTGGGTTTCAAGCCTTCTGGGCTTCTGTGATTTTGAATGCCTCACATGGCTGCCAGTCTCTTATATTGTGGCCAGTATCTCTTGGGTTTATGAGTCTCTTAAGTCCAAATACCAGAAACTAGTATTAGGGAAGGCTTCCTATCTCAGGTGGTTCTGAGGAAAAGTCCTTTGCCTTGGGCTTCTGCTCCAGGACGGACTTCTTGTGGCTCAGTGCCTCTTCTCTTCCATTTGCAGCACGTTGCTGCCACAAGAGGATAGAGTCCCAGGAGAGGGTGATGTGTTCTCCAGATGTGGTAAATCTTAATATGGATGAATAAAATTCATGTTAACGCTACTGAGTATATGAATGCCAGAATCATCAGTAATACGTCCAAAGTTGCTGTTGTTAGGTGTCAGGGAGTCAACTATGACTCATAGTTACTGTATGAACAACTGAATGGAACCTTGATAAGCTACTAATTTTATAGTATACGGTGTCATTTTACCTATGTCTCCTCTACTAAAACTGTGACATTTAAGGACCAAGGAGTCCGAACTACTTATCTTTGTATCTCTAGTATCTAGAATAAGGGATAGTGTAAATTCAGTAAATTCAATCAGTATGCAATAAATGTTTGCTAACTTTATGATGGAGTGAATTTACGATGACACTTCATCTATGGTTACCACTTCTTGCTTCATTTTACTAAGCAGTTGTGATGATATTTGGCTGGTCTCACTGCCTAATTAAGCAAATCTCTGGCACCAGGCTCCAATTCTCACACCCCTCAGATGTTAGTTAATTCTCATCTCTGAAATCTCTGGCGCAATGCTGCTGCTTGTACATATGGTATTTGTCTTAATTAGAAAGATGGCCTTTCTGGGCTCTCAGCCTAGCAGGTTCATGTTTGGGAAGCAGACAAGACCTTTCTGGGAATTATAAAGATCTCTTCTAGGCTGTGCAGACCCTCACCAAGCCACTAAATGTGGGAGCAGAGCCCAGGCTGGACTTAGACCTCTGCAGGACACTCTCATGCAAGGTGTAACTCTACCACATAGTGGTTGCAAAAAATGGGCTCAAAATTAGCAATGAATATGAGGACGGGGCAGACTGGATATACGTTCTGCTGTACATAGGGTCATATGCTTTGCTGTAAATAAAAGATTGCCATGAGCCATAAGCAACCTGAAAGCCCCTAACAACAATAGCAAAATATATTACTACTACTCCTCAGAGGAGTGAAGGATAAAACAAGTAAGCACCAAGGTGAGTTAACGTTTGACCAAATGTCACTGTTTTCTCAGAAAGTAATTATTACTCTTGTGTGCGTAAGGCTCCAACAAATACTATGAAAGAAACACTATGAAAGCAACAGATTCCACTTGCAAGATCTTTGTCAAGACAAGCCCCAACAACAGAGGTATCTGGCTACTTGCAGGGAATCTGGTCAAATCTTCACTTAGAACTAGAAGAAGAATGGCATTATAGTTGCACCCACGGATAGAATTCAGAGGCTCTGCAGTCTTGGATAGAAAAAACCCCAAATTCTATTTTTGTTAACATTTAAGTGAAATTCAGAAGTTTCATCCAACACAATTATAGGCAAGAAACCATAACAGTATCTACAACTCCTATACTTTGTCACTATCGAATGGAAAGTTATTTTCACATATTCTAATTTTTATATACATTTCAAAATGCCCTTTACTTTTATCATTGCTTCAAAATCATGGAATTATTAGACTTGTATCTCAATCTTATTTAATGTATCACTAAAGAAAACACTACCACAGCACTTAAAATCTTTTTTATAATTGTATTTTTACCATAACTGGCTTATTATCTAATCTTATATTTTTATTTTGCAATTAAAAAAATTTCAGAGAAAGAGTCCAAAACCTACAGCAAAAGTGCCAAAAAGATGTAGACACAACTCCCCCCGCAACGAAAACCCCCACAAAAGAGGGCTGAGAACCTCTGGTCTATAGATTACACTCAAAGCAAGCTCCAAAGTTACAGAATATGCAGCGAAAATGTGTTTCCCTCTTTGAAACAGAAATCTTGCCAGAGTATTAAAATATTTCACGTACATAATTTTTCATTATCACATCGCAAAATACTTTGTTCATAGCTACAATTAAGAATGAATTGCAACAGAGCAAGAATTGAGTTAATTACAATGGGAATTCTGAATCATACTCTCCTCTCATTTTCCATGGATTGGAACTGTCTAGGAGGGCCTTTGAGTTCATCAGGAACTAAATTCCTTGGCTGAGGCCCAGGGTAGCCCCACCTTTCATCAAGTTCTACTCCAGAGAAAGTGTTAGAATGACTTTTCTGAATATAAGTAGCTGAAGTTTTTAAAATAAAGACTTGTTTAGCACAAGTTTCATTTTTCAGCCAGGATGTTTTAAAGTCTTCACTTGATTTCGATTCCCCCCCTCCCCTTTACTTTGCTTATTAACCTGTTGATAAATCTGTAACTTCAGAACATTGGAACAGATGTTTTTAATATTTCATTTTCTACCAACATGGGAAATCTTTGATTTCTGAAACCTAGAGGGAGTTAATACCATCCCAGAGTAAAGGCAAAGACTACAGGAAAAAGTAATATAATATGCTGTTTAAAGCAACCTTTAACATAAATATTTTGAACAGGATCAAAGAAATGACCTGATCCACATGTAATCAAATTTCAAAGGATGGCTTTTTGGTTTTGCTTTTTACTAAATATGGAAAAGATCTTACAGAGGAATTTCAAAATTATATTTTTCATTATGTTTTCTCTACCATGTTACTCATTGACTTGTTTCAATGCCATAGAAGCCCCACAAAGAAAAGGTTTCTCACTGTAAAAGAGAAAGTAGGAAACACATACCACAAACATGAGAAAAATCTAAAAAGTTCTATGAATATCAACTCTGCATGGTGGAAGATAAAGGAGGATTTTGGTTTTCGGTAAAAAATCTTACCTACTTTTTATATATATATATGCAAATTCAAGCTGAAGCTGAGGAAAATTAAACCAAATCCACAGGAGCCAAAATATGACTTTGATTTCATACCACCTGAATTTCAGAATC
>NW_006399818.1:687830-690873 GCF_000299155.1 Elephantulus edwardii
AAAAAGTACACAAGCTACCTCGAAAGAGGGAAAAAGTTATCCTTACAAAAAAATAATAAATTGCCAGAATGTTGTTGGTTTTATGTGTCACTGAGTTGCCTGCCACTCATAGCGACCCTATGTACAACAGCTCTGAACCCTGCTCTATCCTGTGCCAACTTTATTGTCTCTGACACAACTACCCCATTCTCCCAGTCACTGAGTCAACCCATCTCATCGAGGGTCTTCTCCTCCTGTGCTGTCCCTCCACACTCCCAAACACAATGTCCCTCTCCAAGGACTGGTTTGTCCCTGTAACACATTCAAAGTATGTCAGATGGAGCTTTAGAATCCTTGCCTCTAAGGAGCAGTCAGTCTGGTTTCACCCTCTCCAGAATAGAGGCCCTTAAAAGGAATGAATCACTATTATGACTGCTACTTACATTAAAGTTGGCTTCTGTGCTAATGAATTCACAATATGCCTGAGAAGACATGACCCAGATCCGGAAATTATAAAACAACAAATAATAAGGTAAATACTAATTTAGGAATTGAAAAGGAAGAAATTAAGGAGAGTCTCTGGCTGCTATGACCCCAAGTACTATATGTGCCATCAGGGCAGGAACTGCCACTATGTGTTTGCCAGCATCTATAGGTGCCTCGGCCAAGGTCAGCCCTTTAAATATTTGCTGATCAAATGATGAATGGAAGAGAGAATGCAGCTTTAAAGGAACAGTTTCAAGAGACATTAATTATAATGTCTTCGCTACCATGAAGAGAAAGAAACCAGCCAAACTGATCCATGTGTCATGGAATAGAAAACTAGAAAGGCTGATATACTTCTGGGTTTTAAATAATGACCTTTATATTATGGATAAGAAAGACATTTGACTTTTTTTAATAAGCAGAGTAAAAGTGTATACCTGAAAGAGAAACTCAGTAATAATAAACTAAGCTACAGGATAGAATAATGGGAGGTCGTATGACTTTAAAAACTACCCCTGGACATTTGTCAATCACTTCTGACTTCCAGTACCCTCCATCGGGTTTCCAAAGCTGTAAATCTTAGGAGAAGGTGATTGTCCACCGAGGAGGTACAGGACTGGAGCATGGCAGCAACTCAGAGACAAAAAAAAACTTGCTTGGAAATATTACAAGGTAAATTTCATAGAACTTGATGATCAGGTTAGAAAAAGAGGAAAGCGGAATGGTTACTAGGGTTGGGAAGAGAGGGAGAGGGAAATAAAAATGAATAAAAATTTCCTTGGGGTATCTTCCTAGCAGTAGAACAGCTGGGTCATATGGAACTAGTTCAGCTTTTTGAGGAAATGCCAAATTGCCTTCCAAGGTGGTTTAATCCCACCAACAATGTATGAGAGTTATAATGTCTTTACATCCTCACCAACATTTATTGTTTGTTCTCCTGTTAAATTTTGCCACTGCTACTGGAGTGAGATGGTGCCTTATTGTGGTTTTCATTTGCATCTCTCTGATTGCCAGTGACTTTGAGCATTTTTTCACGTATCTGTGAAAAGTCTTACCTGTACCCATTTTGTAACTGGGAAACCAGTCTTTTTTCTTGTGCAGGCCCTATAGCATTCTGTGAACTTTCATTATAAAATCCTTGTCTGAAGTGGTACTGCCAAATGTTTTTCCCAGTCACTAGGTTTTCTTTTCACCTTGTTGGAAAAAATTTCTGATGCACACAGGGACTTAAAATTTAGAAGATTTTTACATTCCACTGTTATCTTCTTCTGTTTGTCCATTTCTGGCTGTATTTGCCAGTCAGTTTCTACCATTAAGTAGGCCTTCTAAGTTTGGTCTCATTTTGTTTATTATGATCTTTACGGTTTGGGGCTTGATCTGTATACTAATATTCATATTAGCATTATTCATATTCACAAGAACAAGGAAACAGCCCCAATGTCCATCAACAAAGCAATGGATTTAAAAATTGTGGCACATTTTCATGATGCAATACTATGTAGCACTAAAAAGCAGGAGTGGCATCCACTTCCTAAACAACATGTCTCCAGAAACTCTATGAACTTTGATAAATATAGTTATAAAAAGTTACAGATCAGTTACATAAAGATTTCAGGCCTTTTGTTCATAGAGTTGCTGAGTCGTGCTTGACTTGAAGGCAATCAACAACAAGTAGGAGTAATGATGTAAAAAAAGTGTTCTATAACATAGGAGAGGCTAGATAGCATTGTTGTGTGTTGTTAAGATGCCACTGAATCAAATATGACCTACAGCAACCCTATGAACAAAAGATCGGAACTCTGTCCTGTCCTGTGCCATCCTCACACTTCCTGACACACAAGAGCCCATTGTGGCAGGCACTGTATCAATCCACCTGGCCAAGGGTCTTCCTCTCCTTTGTCTCCACCTTTCTAAGCATCATGTCCCTCTCCAAGGAATAGCCTTTCTTAGCAACATGCCCTAAGTATATGAAGCAAAGCTTCATCTTTGCTTCTGAAGAGCACTCTGGATGCACCCTCCCCCAGACATATTTTTTGTTCTTTGGCATTCCATGGGATGTTCATTACTATTCTCCAACAACACAGCTCAAAGGCCTCCACTGTTCTGTTATCTTTATTCATTGTCCAGCACTCAGATGCATAGCAAATGATCAATCACTTCAATCAGGTGCACTTCAGTCTTAAAACTGACATAATTAATCCTCAATAATATGAAGACAGCACTATCCTGGGTGGACTAACTCAGGCTCATAAAGACAAATACTGCATAAGACTATTATTACAAAATAGCAGGTTAACTAGTAAGATATGTATGAAAGTCCAAGGAGGAAAAGAGTGAGAAAGGAGGGGCTTAAAGGGTGAGATTAGGGATATCACAGGGTCACAGAGTTTAGTGGGGTGAGGGAGCAGGTGAAAAAACTGGAAAAGATCCAGGAAGGACCTAAAATGGCAGGGTAATGATGGGCATAAAGTAACGGTAATTGATTTTATAAAAAACAGGGGAGCTCTGGTGGCCTAGTGGCAAGAAACTGCAACTACAATCCCAGAGGCACACGGTTCAAATCCACCAGATGCTCTGC
>NW_006399818.1:692665-695274 GCF_000299155.1 Elephantulus edwardii
TGACCCCTTCTAAACCCAGCCTGGACTTCCGGCAATTCTCTGCTGATGTGCTGTTCTAATAGTTTTTGGATAATCTTCAGTAGAATTTTGCTTGCATGTGAAATCAATGATACTGTTCTATAGTTTCCACACTCTGTTGGTCACCCTTCTTTGGAACAGGAACAAATAGAGATCTCTTCCAGTCAGTTGGCCAAGTGGTTGTTCTCCAGTTTTCTAACTGAATTGAAAAAAAAAAATCAATGTTATTTACAAACTATACCTCAATCTAAAAGTAAAAAATAAATAAGAAAAAGTAAGAGAGGGAAGTATTTGAATCTTCTCCACAATTTGGCGTGTGGACTTTTTATTTATTTATTTATTTGAGTGAAAGTTTAAAAATCATATTATTTATTTTTAAGAGTATTTTCAGTCCATTCACTCATTGCTTTCGAGTTGTTGCTGACTTGTAGCTGACCTTCCTATAGACGTTGTTGTTACATGCTATCAAGTAGGACTTACAGGGACAGCACTAAACTCTGTCCTACTGTGCACCGTCCTCCACACATTTGAGTTCTCTGTTGCAGACACTATATCAACCCAAGGGCAGACAGACTCCGTATCAATCCATCTCATGGAAGGTTTGTAGGCTGCTGTAAATAGCACTCTTCTCCCCCTACAGAGCCACTGTAGATTCAAACCCCAGAGAGGCACTGTCTCTGGTCTAGCAGAGCAACTGTCTACAGACTACACCACCAGATCGCCCTTTCACTCTTCAAAGAAATGTACTGATCTAGCTATCAATCATTGGCACAACTGAGTAAGGATTCTATTCTCAATCTTTAAAGAGAAACTTTCACTTCCGAAAACCTTTTTTGTTCCTTGTTAAGGCTCTTTACTGAGTTCTTGCCAGCACATGGAAAGTGGTCTGAAGAGAGATGAGACCCACAACCACAGGGCAGCTCACTGAGTGGCTCAAACACATGGCGAGCCTGCGGGACACAGAAATGCTCTTCTGGGATCCCAAGGCCATAAGTCTCTGGGAAACAGACTGAGCTTCCTCCTGCACCTTTTAATGACCAACCTTTTGGTTAGCAGCCAAATGCCTTAACCACAGCACTACTAGAAGTATTTAGAGCAAAAAAAAAGAAAAAAGAAAAAAAAAGCACTTAATAAACTAATGCATTTTCATTAGCAATTGCTGTCTGTTTTCTGCCTCAAGATTCCCATCCTTTCAACTACAAATAAGTTCTGGGTCCTGTACAGTTCTGTTTTTTTCCCTGCAGTTCTTTTTGTTTGTTTGGTTTTTATGCACACTTTTTTTAGGGATTCATCCACTGGCCTTACGTATCTAAGTACAAAGGTAAAATATATATCCTTTGACTTAAATGAATGAAATGATTTGTGTTATTTTATTTACAATTCGAATTTTAAACATTTGATGACATAACAGGCGCATTTTCTTTTATCTTATTTTGAGTTGAGCATTGAGAACAAAGAAACAAACAAAGTCACTAAGAATTTAATTGGAAGTCTTTACTTGTCTGTTCATCATTCAATGAAGGATGAGACAATACGCAAAAAAATGCTACAGAAACCCAAGCTATGTCCACAAGAAAAGCTGCAAGACAATAGTCAAGAATAGCAGGGATTTCCAGACTGTTTTATCTGGGGATTTCCACTCACCTTTCTCTAAAAACATTCCAAAAGAAACCATTCTATCTTATCAGTACTTCATCTATGCATTTCACAATCTTCCCTTCCCAAAGAAGTCACAGGTCCTCTTGTGGAGGAGTCACACTGACATTCTTTACCTTTACTGCCTGAAACTCACCAATAAATCAAAACTTTTAGCAGTTCTCTTAAATAAAAAACTCCTTCCCTCCCTCCCTGTTGCTCCTGTATATGCAGTACATATGGAATTATTCCAGATACTAAAATGGAAATAAAAGTATTACCGTTAAAATTATATACATTGCGTAGGTGAATTTAAATAAGTATGCTTCTTTACTCAAACACAATGCCCAGCTAATATGTTTGCAAAGATGCAAAATAAATTATTAAAATCCAACCTTAAAAATTTAAGTAAATAAAAACAATTACGAGATATCATCTCACCCCAGAAAGAATAGCAAAATTTAATAGAACAGCAAACAACAACAAATGCTGGTGAGGTTGTGGAGAAACTGGAACCCTTATTCACTGTTGGTGGGAGTGTAAAATGGTGCAACTACTATGGAAGGCAGTGTGGCTCTTTCCCAAAAAAGGTGCAAATAGAAATACCATTTGACCCAGCAATTCCTCTACTGGGAAAATACCCCAAAGAAACCATAACTGCCACCCAAGCAGATGTATGCACAACCATGTTTACTGCGGCTTTGTTCACAATAGCAAAGAGCTGGAAACAACCCAACTGCCCATCAACAAATGAATGGATAGAGAAGCTGTAGTATATTCACCAATGGAATACTATGCTGCATTGAAAAACAAGGAACTCATGCAATATTATTCAAAATGGGTGACCCTGGAGGACATTATGCTAGAAGAGTGAATTGGGGCGGGGCGGGGGAAGCAAAGGGGGACAGGGAGAAAAGTGCAACAATGAATGAATGGAAATCCTAAGTTGCTGTAAA
>NW_006399818.1:695720-727369 GCF_000299155.1 Elephantulus edwardii
ACCATGTTCCTCTGGGATTGCTGTGCAGCTTCTTGCCACTAGGCCACCAGAGCTCCCCTCATATATCCCTTTTAAACAGTTCTCTCCCTCATCTGTTTCAAGGCAGCATACATTATTTATCCCCTCTTCCTCAGTCTTCCCTCAACCCTGATGTCAGTCCCGTTTCACAACAGTGGCACTATGCAATATTTGTCCTTTTGTGACTGAGATATTTCACCCAGCATAATGTCCTCCAGGGTCATCCATATTGAATAATATTGCATGAGTTCCTTGTTTTTCAATGCAGCATAGTATTCCATTGGTGAATATACCACAGCTTCTCTATGCATTCATTTGTTGATGGGCAGTTGGGTTGTTTCCAGCTCTTTGCTATTGTGAGCAAAGCCACAGTAAACATGGGTGTGCATACATCTGCTTGGGTGGCAGTTATGGTTTCTTTGGGGTATATTCCCAGTAGTGGAATTACTGGGTCAAATAGTATTTTTATTTGCCAGTTTTTGAGAAAGCACCACACTGCCTTCCATAGTGGTTGCACCATTTTACACTCCCACCAACAGTGAATAAGGATTCCAGGTTCTCCACAACCTCACCAGCTTTGCTGTACTGTTAAATTTTGCTATTCTTACTGTGGTGAGATGGTATCTCATAGTTGTTTTGTACATTATTTTTCACACCTGATCTTTCCCCTCTCCTTTACCCACCCTGCCCTCTACCCATCAAATTGTATGACCCAATGATTCAACTCCCTCCTCCCATCCTAGGATGCTCACACCTCTTCTACAATAATAGTCTTATATAGTATTTGTCTTTAAAACCAGCCAAAGTTATCTCCTGAATATCTTCAGGATAGCAAAAACTAAGCAAGCTCTGGTGATGTAGTCACTAGGTGTTAAATTGCTAACCAAAAGTCATCCGATACTGAGTTAAATACAACTGTATGTTCTTAAGTGTTGTTTGTCAACTACAACTCGGAAACACTTTTAAGAACAAGAGATCTGCTCCTTGGTCTATCATTCACCATCTTCAAGAGATCTGACATCCTCCAGCCCACTGGGACAGTCACTATGTCACTTCATCTTGTTGGAGCTCCTCCTCTTTCTCTGACCCCCTACCTTTTCAAATATGATGTCGTTTTCAATGAATGGCCCTTCCTGACCACATACTCCAAGCATGTGAAAGGAAAATTTACCATGCTTCCATCTAAAGAACATTCTGATTGTACTTAATTCAAGACAGAAAAAAAAAAGACAGAAATGATTGTTCTTTTGGCAGTCAGTGAGAGAGCCAGTAATATTCTCAAACACCACAATTCAAGGACATTGATAATTTTGTCATCCTTATTCACTGTTCCATTTCAGCATAGGAAGCAACTTAAAAGATCATGGCTCAGTTCAGGTGTACCTTAGTCTTTAAATTGACATCCTCAGAGATAAATTATAAGACTAAGCATCAGAGAGTTAGACAATGACTAGGGAGGATAGAAGGAGACTTGATGCCTTTGAGCTGTGGTGCTGGAGAAGAGTACTGAATGTTCCATTGACTGCCAAGAAAACAAACAGATTCATCCTGGAGAGGGTTAAATCAGGCTACTCCTTGGAGGCAAGGATTCTGGGGCTTCGTCTGACATAATAATGGGACATATTATAAGGAGAGACAGGTCCTTGGAGAGGGACATCATGCTTGGTAGGGTGGAGGGACAGCGCAGGAGGGGAAGACCCTCTATGAGGTGGACTGATTCAGTGACTGGGGTAATCGGGATGGGTGTGTCAGAGGCAATGCGATTGGCAAAGGATAGAGCAGGGTTTAGGGCTGTTGTACATAGGGTCGCTATGAGACGCAAACGACTCGATGGCACATAACAACAACAAATATTTGACCTCAAAGAAATTTCTAATCAAATTAAGGAATGAATAGTCAAATTGGGAAAAGTATTAGTAAATTCACAAGACAGTGAACAAACTATTTACTGCATCACATGGCATTGATCAAGGAAAACTGAAGTAGAGTTAGTTGAATGGAGGAGTTCAGGTTCAGACTGAAGAAGAGAAAGAAATTTAATCAATGGCAAAGCACAGAACAGAATGTAAAGTCTATGTTCTTTCTTTATCTTCAGTCCTGCTTTTGTGCCTTCTAACATCTTTATCCTTTAATGAATCTACAATCATCAGGCGTCCACTACATAAAAACTATTATATAGTACTTACATAATGGAAATTTCTAATAAAAACAGAAAGAGATTGGAGTATTGAGGACTTTTCTCATTTAATAAAAAAATAAGACAGCTTTACTCTCAAACAAAATGCAGCTCAAAAGTAAAAACCACCTCAAACTCACACTATACTAGTATTATAAAACATATGAAATCTGTTCTCTTAAAGAGAATTTGTAAAACTTACTATTGCTGTCTCAACATTTTTCAATCAAAAACAAACTTAGCATGAATTAAATTAAACATGTAATTTTTTACTGTGTACATCAGTCAAGATGAGATAAAAATATTTTTACATTACATTTCCATAATCTTGTTCCATTTGTCTTATATTTGAAACCAGTTATTTTTGCCACTACAAGCACTTTATTTAACAGCTGTGGAAACAGTCTAAGCCATACAGAGAGGGTTTATGATAAAATTCAAATTCACTGATGTGAGTCGGAACCAACTCATGTGTTTAAGTTTTATCATAACCCAGCTCGGAATGGCTTCGGCTGTTTCCACAGCTGTCATATTGAGTACTGTTCTTAGTGGCAAAAAAAGCAATCATGGTTTATGACAGAGCATTGACTTTATCTAACAAACACACACCATGTGCATCAGGGCTTCCTTTTGTCCTGTGTATTCTAACTGTCTGCCAAAAGCAGAGGGAAGAAAGTACAGATGGACAGGACATCCTCAGATTATTTAATTTGCTGTATGTCATCCCAGGGGAAAAAAAATCAAGTGCTTGATTCAGTTAGAAACTCAATTTGAGTACTTGACACAGGAGAGCTGAAAGCAGCATTTTGTCTTTCGCTATGCAAGCTTAGAAAGCCTAAAGCTTTTGCACAAAGGGAATACCGGCTTTTAAGGACTCACAGAGTCCCTTTAATATATTTCTAGCCATACATAAGACAAAGCAATCAAGTTAATGATAAAAGTGCACAACATAATAGTTTAAGACTAATAACTGGATCAGGTAGCTAAAAGGTTGTATTTAGATAAAACTGTAACAGATTAAATTTAGAAGTATATTGGCGTTCCAATTGTTTTGTCTATCCCAGTATAATTTCTAGTGTCTAAAAATATATATTGCACTAAGAAAGTCTGCAAAAAGATCAGGGACCTCTCCAAATTACTGACAAGTAATGAAGTCCTTTTTAGGGCTAAGGTGCATCTGATTCAGGCCAGGATCATTCTGATCATTTGTTATACATCTGAGAGCTGAACAATGAATAAGAATGACATAAGAAGTGATACTTTGAGCTCTGGTGTTGGAAAGGAGTACTGGATATCCCATGGATTAGAGAAAGTTCAGCCACATTGCTTCTTGGAGGCAAAGATGACAAAGCTTCGGTCCTGTTGCTAGGAGAGTCTATTTCTTGGAGAGGGAGAAGATGCTTGGAAAGGAAGAGAGTTGGCAAAAGGATGGAAGACCTCATCCATGTAGACTGACACAATGCCTGCTGCAGTGGATGCTAGAGTGTCAGGAAGTGTTATGATGGCACAGGATAGGATGAGGTTTGTATCTGTTGTTCACAGGGTCGCTATGGGTCATACTCTATGACAACTAACAACAACAAACAAAAATGTATATGGAGGGCACAGATGGCTCACTGGTAAGAAGTTGTGCTTCTACTCAAAGGGATGTCATTCGAATCTACTAGCTGCTCTGTGAGTAAAAGATGGGTAATCTCCTCCTGTGCGATATACTGCCTCTGAAAACCCACTGGGAGGTCGGCTCACTTGGTGGTACATAACAACAATAACAACAACAACATATACTAACTTAAAGATTGGCAGTTTGAATCCACCAGCTGCTCCAAAAAGAAAGATGGCTAGTGTTCTCCAGCAAGGATTTGCAGCTTCAGAAATGTGGTGGAGGGCCACTATGAACTGGAACAGACTTGATGGCAGTGAGCTTGGTTTATGCTGTTGTGCTAGGTGTCCTCAAGTCAAGTATAACCCATAGAGATCCTTCCTGGGTCATTCAATAGATTATATATTAAGTGACTGAATATTTAACCACATCATTAAATACTACAGAAGACTGAGTATGTATCAGGCTGAATACTGAAGATACTTTTTTGTAATGCCAAATCTCTAAGCCAAACAAGAATGTGATCTCATTTGGGAAAATAATGTGAAATTTGCTTAGCTGTAAAAACAGTGTGGCTGGCATGGAGGTGGCAGCATGTGACCTCTAATTCCCCCACAAGGGGGAAGAAGCCTCATGAACAATAGTAGCAGCACAAAACAAACTCTTCTGGAGTCAAAAAGGTCCCCATGTTCCTGTACCTTGTTCTATAAACCAGCACCCACTGTCTCGCCCATGGTACTCATTGTTCCTCTTGCTGGGTTTGCTAATGCACTGTAATGGCCACACAGAACTCAAAGAGAATACTCACGGTAATGGGGTTTATTAGTGAAGTAAGGGGTTACAATTTAGGATGGAAACACTCAGAATACAATTCTTTAGTCAAGACAGCCGTTTCTCAGGCATGCCCCCTAGTTATGTTTTGGGTTCTGTTGTATGCTCAGGAGAAGTGTTTCAAAGTTTACCTTCTGCCAATTATGTGCTGTGCCACCTATAATCCAGCACTATTAGATCCAGACGTACTGTGTTCTAGCTCCACTGGCAGACCTATTTCAACTCTGTATCACACCTCCTGCCGATTCTTGTGGGTTCACATAGGCAACCGACCCTCAACCCTCAGCCTTTTGGTTTTGCACTGCCCTATGCCTGGGAAAAGTGTTACAAATTTGCCACATCTTGATCTTACTCTCAAGTAAGAATTTCTAGTCCTAAGGAAACAACACTCTTTGTTCCTTCTCTTTTGATGTAGTGTGATTCCTTTTTTCTATTCCATTTAAACCTAGAGATGGTAAAAATGGACCAATGCCAACATTAGCAGTCTACACATCTTATTTGCACACTGCCACTCAAAAGGTGCTATTTACCTTATTTATACTATTAGCAAGCTATACAAACCCTCTAGGGAGCCATAAACACCTGACATTTGCATAGTCCTACTTAGCCATGGCTTGAGCATCACGGAAGATGGCATGAGGATGACACAGGACAGGGCAGCGTTCAGATCTGTCATCCACAGGGTCACAGTTAGCTACTGGCACCTAGCATCAACAGGAAGCTTTGTGGCTTAGTGGTGAGAAATTGCATTACCAATCTAAATGCACGTGGGTTCAAATAAACCAGCAGCTCTGTGTGAGAAAGATGAGCTATCTCCTCCTGTTTGATATACAGCCCTGAAAACGTACTGGGGGGTTCCAACTTGATGGTTACAAAATGACAACAAACAATTCAGCCATGTAGTGAGAGTTAAAATCATACTGAATAGAAAAGTCATACTGACTAATCCACTATTGTGCACTGGATATGGGTAGAATTTAAAAAGTAAATGAACAGAAAGCTTTGAGTATAGTGTGTGGGCTTCACTGTAGTGGAAGTTGTTACTATTATTTTAGTTCTAGTGATAAACTAGGGAAGATACAGCCCTGCTCTTTCACATTTTATAATCTAAGAGGATACAATCTGAGATTAAAATAACAACGGTAAGGAAATGGAAGAGTACTAAATGTCCCATAACTATCAAAAGAGCAAGCAAATCTGTATTGGAGGAAGTGCAGACAGTACGTTCCTTAGAGACAAGGATGATGAAACTTTGCCTCACGTCCTTTGGGCATGCTGTCAGGAGGGGACAGTCCTTGGAGGCGGACATCATGCTGGGAAGGGTGGAGGAGGGTCAGAAGGAGAGGAAGATCCCCATCGCAATGCACTGACGCAGTAAAGGTAACAGTGTGTCTGCACATGGCAGAGCTTATGAGGATAGTGCAAGATAGGGCAGGATCTGTTGTACACAGGGCTGCTTAGTCACAGCTCACTCGGTGGCACTAACAGCAACAACAGTAACTGCTAATGAGGGAGCTTGGGAAGCCTTGTGGAATGGAGTTGTGCTGTCAACCCAGAGGGTGGAGATTCAAGTCTATCAGACACCAAAAAAATGGGTAATCTCCTCTCAAGAGATTTGCTGAAGTTGTGTGCCACTGAGTTGGAACGGAATCACAGCAGACTCTGAAGCAGGTTTTCAGAGGCAGTAAACTGCAAAGGAGTAGACTGCCCATTCTTCTCCCATGGAGAAGCAAGTGGCTTTGAACTGTATGCCTCTGGGATGTAGCTTCTTACCACTAGGACACTAACCTGTCAGCTATGTCAGTTTTGACTCCATAGCAATGTGTGTGTAAGAGGGACGGCTAATAGCATTTAGCATTTATTTAGAATTTATTGTGACCAAAGCATTATTCTAAGCACTACTCACGTTACCTCAATAAACAGCCCTTACAACAAACCTGAGGCAAGAAATGAGGGTCAATATGTCATTGTGTGCTATCAAGTTGGCTCCAACTGGTATTAATCCTATGTACATCACAACTAAACACTGTCCAATCCTGAGTCATGTTCACAATCCCTGCTGTGCTCAAGAGCATTGGTGCTGCCATTTCAATCAGATCCTTCGGCTTTTTCTTGGCCAATCTACTTTGTTGTTGTGTTATTGTTTGTTGCCATCAAGTCGAGTATGACTCATAGCGACCCAATGAACAAAAGATCTGAACTGTGTTCTATCCTGTGCCATCCTCACAATTCCTGATATACAAGAGCCCACTGCAGCAGTCACCGTGTCAATCCACCTGGATGAGGATCTTTCTCTCCATGCGTAATGTCTTTCTTGAGGAACTGGCCCTTCCTCATTACAGGTCCAAAGTATATGAGACAAAATCTTACTATTTTGACTTTTTTTAAAAAAATTTCATTATATTTTGTGTGTGTATTGTCAAATCGGATCTGACTGTACAGGAAGAGATTGCCCCTCCTTCTCCAGCAGAGCATCTGGTGGATTTGAACCGTGTGCCTCTGGCATTGCAGTGCAGCTTCTTGCTACTAGGCCACCAGAGCTCCCTACTATTTTCACTTTTAAGAAGCATTCTTAGTCACATTTCTTCCAGACAGATCGCATTATTCTTTTGAGTCCATGTTAACAACAATATTTTTTGCTAAAAAACACAATTCAAGGCATCAATTCCTCTTCGGTTGTCCTTATTCACTGTCCAATATGTATGTGCATATAAGGCAAGTGAAAATTACATTAGGTCAGGCACACCTCATTCTTCAAGGGAAGATCCTTGCTTCTTATCAATTCAAAGTGGCCCTTTGCAGCAAAACTTCCCAGAGAAATAGGCCATATGACTGCTTGACTATTGTTTCCCTGGGTTTTGACTGTGGATACAAGTAAAATGAAATCCTTGACCACTGCAATCACCATGGTTTGTTTATTGGTCCAGTTGTGATAAGTTTTGTGTTCTTTATTTTGAATTGTAATCCATATTAAAAGTTACAGTCTTCAAGCTTCATTAGTAAATGCTTCAAATCATCTTCATTTTCTACAAGCAAGCTTATGCCACTGTCATGATACAAGTTTTCTTATGAATGTTCTTCTAGTCTTGTTGCCACATTCTTCTTATGATAGGCCAGCTTCTCAGATTATTTGTTCAGCATACAGATTGGGCATGGTATGGTGAAAGGATACAATTCTGTCATGCACTTGATTTTAACCATGCATCTTCTTGTTCTGTTTAACGACTGGGCTAAATGACTACGCACAGGTTCTGCATTATCACAGAGTCCTGGAAATTTCCATTCTGCACTATGTTAACTATATCTTGTTATGAGTCACACAGTCAAACGCCTTTGCATAATCAACAAGAGTAAACATCTTTCTGGTATTCTCTGCTTCCAGCCACAATCCATCTGATGACAGCAATGACAGCCCTACTTACAAACCCTTTTCTTAATCCAGCTTGATTTTCTGTCAGTTCCATGTGAACGTACTGCTCTAGTTGTTTTTGAATAGTCTTCAGCAAGACTTTCCTTGTATATGGTATTAATGACACTGTTTGATAATTCCCACATTCTATTATGCCTTTCTTTGAAATGGAAATATGGTTAGCTTTATGGTTAGTCTTTCAGCTTCTTGGCATGAGACAAGTGAGCACACCCAGGATTGCATCTATTTCTTGAAACACCTTAGCTGGTGTTCTGCAAGTACCTCAAGTCTCATTTTTGCCAATGCCTCAGTGCGGATTGAATGTCTTCTTTCATTACAACTGGTTTTGGATCATATGCTACATCCTAAAATGGCTCCACATCCACCAGTTCCCTTTGGTGTGGTGCCTCTGTGCGTTCCTTCCATCATCTATTAATTCCCTTTTGGTTTTCTAACTATAAGTCTTTACACACTTTGTTAGAATATTTAGTTTTGTCTTCTTGAGCTGCCTTTTAAAATCCATGTAGCTCTCTTACGTCCTCATTTCTTCCTTTAACTTCTCCATGTGCTAGTGCAAGTTTCAGAGACTTCTGACATCCACTACAGTCTTTTCCTTCTTTCTTATCTTTTCAATAACCGTTTATTTTCTTCATTTTTTTGAGGGTCACTATAGTGCTACTGTCAGAGACCTCTCCAAAGTACTGAAGAGCAACAATGTCAGTCTGGACACTAAGGTGTACCTGATATAGGCCATGGTCTTTGAAATTACTTGGTATCCATCAGTAAGCTTAGGATGACAGAAGGAGAGTTGGTGCCTTTGAGCTGTGGTGGAGAAGGGTACTGAATGTACGATGGATGGCTAGGAGAACAAACAAGTTCATCCTGGAGATGGTAAAGCCAGGCTGCTCCTTGGAGGCAAGGATTCTGAAGCTTCATCTGACATACTTTGGACATGATGCAAGATGGGATCAGTCCTTGGAGAGGGACATGCTTGGGAGATGGAGGGACAGCACAGGAAAGGAAGACCCTGAATGAGGCGGATTGATTCAGTGACTGGGGTAATAGGGATCGGTGTGTTGGAAACAATAAGACTGGCAGAAGGTAGAGCAGAATTTAGGGCTGTTGTACACAAGGTTGCTATGAGTCGTAGGCGACTCGACGGTATATAACAACAACAAATAGTGCTATAAGCCCTCTTGAGTGATCAGGAAAGTACTTTCTTGGAATAAATAACACTACCCAGGTAGAAAAAGGAAGGAAAATGGCACTGGAATGATGAAATGTTCTAAGGAAAAGAAATTCCATGCATGAATGCTCAGAGTTAAGAATGTACATACCAAAGAACAGAAAGAAGCAAGATGTTCAGTTCAGGTAATGTCTATGTGAAGTATAGTTACAAGAAGGTGCACTGCAATCCTGAAGGCACAATGCTCAAATCCACTAGCTATTCCACAAGCAAAAGATGGGCAATCTCCTCCAATGAAATTAACTGACTCTGAAAACATTCCAAAGGGTCAGTTATGGGTTGGTTCTGACTCAATGGTTCTCAACAATAATGACAATATATACCCCATTATGAAATAAAGTAGTTACTAGAGTGATATAAAAAGATGTTCTTGAAGGCAGAGATCATGCAGAAGAGCAACACAACAGCAGTATGTTGGTGGATAATATCCTGAAAAAGCCCACCTGTTAGCAGCAGCCTGTACTGGGGGATCCTCTGAACAGGTTTGAGCAGGTAGTGCTTGAGGGCCAGATTAGCACAGCGTGGGCTCATCTGAAAGGAAAAAAGGTTTCTAAAGTAAACATACGTATTTTAAAAAGACTGGGGATCTACTTCGACACTGGTAGCCTGGTGGCAAGAAGCTGTGGCAAGGAGATGTGCTGCAATTCTGAAGGCACGTGGTTCAAGCCCACCAGGTGCTCTGTGGTAGAAGTATCAGTTCTGATTGTATGGTGCACAACAACAACATGGGAAGATTCTAATCTGATCCAGATGAGGCTGTCATGATTTGGAGCAAACACAACAACTGGTTTAAGCGACTCAGAAGGAGAACAGCCAGTATTCAGGAAGGGATTCATCCCAAGGCAACCTTCTATTTTAAGGTATAGCTATTAGGCTAAGAGAGTATAACTGGCCAGATTCACTACCCAGCCCAGCCATCTCTTTATGGCAGTCTTTTTAAACCACCCACTGACTAACAGGAAAGCCTGTTTGCCATCTTCTCACACAGCAAAGCAGCCAGTCTCCATTCCAGGTCAGCTAGAGATCACCCACCTCAGCAGCTCCCACTTAGAGAAACATATAAATAAGTGCAAGCAAATCCCAAAGAAGCAAGAAGAAAATACAGTGGCTCCCAAACAAGGATGTAGAAAACCCCCCAACAAACTACAGGTAATTGGATTCAAATGAGAGCTTTGTGCTGATTACACTGATGATAGTAACAAGGTGGGTCAAACAGTTATGGAAATGACCAACAAAACCAATTCATTGCCAACAAGTGGTTTCAACTCTTAGAAACCCTATAGGACAGAACAGAACTGCCCCAGAAGATTTCCAAGACTGAAAATCAGTCTAGAAGCCTCATTCCTCTCCCCTGAAGCAGCTTGTGACAGTGACCCACAGGATAGCACGTTAATGTGTTAACCACAGTACTGCCAGAGTGCCTGCAGAAGATGACAGCAACTAAAAAGCTGTCATGCCAAACATCTCCCCTCTGACAAGCCTGAAGGACGTAAAAATCCTTCTCTTATAAATGGCTGTAACTGACAACCATCAAAATTAAAGCCGATCTACGGACAACCTGGAAGCATTTTTACTTGACCAGAAGGACATTCTGATGCTGCCTCTTTTCTGCAGTATGTTTAACAGAGACCTCCTCTGACTACGACTGAACATTCTCCAACCAAGGGATTTGCTGTAAGGCGACACTGAAATAGCCAAGCGAAAATGTCCCTGCACTTTAAGGGCCACAATAAAAAGTCCTCCGGCTCCTTCTGCAGCTCACATGAGTAAGTGAATTTATTTTTTAAGATTTTCTCAGACTTTTACTTTATCCTAAATATACACCTACAGTGTCTGACACACAGTAATTATGAAATTATCATGATAATGTGTATTAAGACAGCGTCCTTCACGTAAGCACCATTAACCACCAAGAGAGCTAACTAACTCTTCCCTGTTTTTATATCTGTTGCCAAGGCAACGGAACAACTCAGTGGACACTGACCAAACCCTGATCAATTATCACTTGTCACAGCTACGGTCCACTTTTAAACAGCATGGAGATATCATGCATGGAGAGTGGAGAAATGGAGAGTGCAAATCATTTTAAAAGCTCAACTATTAGCCTACCTAATAGTAGAATTAGAAATTAGAAATCAACAGGACTTTATAATACTAGTAGTCTCTAATTTAGTACATACCTGAGTTATGATGAACCACTATTGAACCTAGCCTTTATTTGGGGTTTTGGTTGCTTGTTTTTTTTCTGTAGGCATGGCTACATAGTAACCCTAATAATGTTGTATTCATGTTAGTACAAAATACAGCAGCACTACAGCAGAATATTTATTGATGTTATTCTTCTCAGATGCTCACTAACTCAGATGTTTATATGTAATGTTTCCAAAATCCAAAGACAAACACATGCCTGATTTATAAAGAGACTGATAATGCAAGGTGGTAATTAAAACAAACAAACAAAAAGAGGTATTTGGTTTAGGTCAGACCTCATTTCAGGTAGACTCATCAGAATAAAACCTCTTTGGAAATCAGGAACTACCTAAACCATATAGTAACTTAGATTTTATTCTCAAATTAGAGAAAGAATATTGACAAACATTTTATGGTAACCAATTAAAAACTAATTTATAAGAAAATGCTTCTATTATTTTTTTAATCTCTAATCAATTAGGTTCATACCTCACAGTTTTGAGTTAAATACCAGTTTATATATGTCGTAAATACATGATTGATTTTTCTGAACTTTTTTTTTTTTTTTAATTTTTGTGTGAATGTACCGTCAAATCAGATCTGACTGGTACAGGAGGAGACTGTCCCTCCTTTTCCCGGCAGAGCATCTGGTGGATTCGAACCGTGTGCCTCTGGGATTGTAGTTGCAGCTCCTTGCCACTAGGCCACCAGAGCTCCCCTTTTTCTGAACTTTTAACAACAAAATTCTGCTAGTTAGTTATCGGAAAGGAAACGTAAACTCTTTCGCCATCCATTAGGGAGGTGAGCTGTTTGCAGAACAAAAGGAATAATCGAGTCAAAAAAGAAGAAATGTTCAACTTCAGAGAGTAGTGACTACCTCAAAGTCTCGAAGGACAGCAGCGAAGCCTGGGTTTTTCTTGCTCTGCTCATCCAGCAAAGCGATGTTTTTATCAAACTCTTTGATGTATGTCGAATACATTTTTAAATATGGTCCCTTCTTTACAAAGATGTCAGCAATTCTTTGCTGTTCAGTCCTAAAGGTGGAAAAAAGATATATAAACATAAAAGGATGTTAATGATTTATCTAAGACATATTCAATGTTGAGTAAAGAAGATCCTTAGGAACTTTTCTTTCACTCCTCTTACAAAATAGATTTTTTAAAAAAATTTAAAGATTTTTTTTTTCTTTTCTTGTTGTGTTCCATCAAATCAGATCTGATTGGCACAGAAGGAGATTGCCCCTCTTCCTCCAGCCGTGCATCTGGTAGATTCAAACCATATGCCTTTGGGATTGCAGTGCAGCTTCTTGCCACTAGGCCACCACGCTCCCAAAGATAAGAATTTTAAACAACAGATCACTGTTCCCACCTCCCCGCATGTAGTTCGAGCTGCTGTCTTCTCCTGCCTGGATACTTCATTTTTCTCTTTCAAACTCACCGCCATCTAGTCAGAGTCGACTCATAACTGACCTTCCAGAGGGTTTCTGGAGGCTATAAATCACATGAAAGGAGACTGCTCATCTTTCTCCCTCAGAGCAGATGGTGGATGCAAACTGGCTGAGAGTGGTGCCTCTGGATTAGCAGCACCAATTCCTAAGGCATATATTCCTATTTTGCAGTGAATGGTCTTTATTTTTTTTTAAAAAGGCAAAGGATTTCACTGTCATGAAACTCTTATAAAAGACAGATAAAGCACCTACTTGAAAACATTAATCACTTTCCTTCAGTTCCAAAAATTTCAATTATCAAAATTTAATTTTAAAAAGCTTGAGTGTGAGACCTTCTTTCTGAAGCCATATGACCCATGACCCAGAAATTTAAAAAAATAGTACACAGAGTCTAGTGTATTTAGTTAAGCTTACACATCAAAAATATCTGTAGGTACTGCCAAAAAAAAACATAACATTAACAACTCAATCTACAAAAACACACCTCTTGGTCATGCTCGGGATTCTTATATTATCACATCAAATTCTAGCAAAGTGGGAAGTCCATTCTTACCAGTTCAGCATTCTTTCTTCTAGTTCCTTTAGGAGATCTCGGTTGAGTTCATACAGTTGAGGCAGGTAGTAGAGGATTTGATTTAAAATTCGATCTTCAATCACTGGTTTTCCAAGCTGCCTAGAAGCATGAGCTACAGCATCCCGGAAATCCTAGTAAAGGTCAGAGAATAAACAATGATATACACACATGCCACTTGATAAGATGCTTTCTCCACAATCCCCCAATTGTTTTCTCCCTGAAACAAAAACTGTAAGTTAGTATTACCATTTACAAATGGAATGTGCCAGCTTTATCCTCTTCCAATCATCTATAAAAATGTCTGGTATCTTTTAAGCTTAAGGCTGGAAATAGTAACAATATGATCATTTCCAATCCAGAGGTACATGTTCCAATGCAGTTCCTATTCTTCATAAACGGTTTTGGTAAGAGGAATATTGTAAATGTGGATACATTTCCACTATTCCTCCTACGTGCCACCATATAGTGTTATTAGCATGAGCAGTTATAAAGCCATTGCCATCCTTTCTCTAACTTAATTATTTTTATTTTAAATTTAAATTTGTCATTAATTTCAGTAAAAATTTACAGAGGCTTTGGATTTCCATTCATTCATTGTTGCACGTTTGTCCCCTCCTAAGGCTCCCCCCCGGAACACTATCCTCTTGGAAAAGAAAAATTCTTTCATTGTTTTACAAACCCACCCCCAGGTCCACTCCACCATGAAGCCATCGCTCTAGACTCCTGTCATGACAGAAATACCTAACCACCTCTATTTTAAATAGTTTTCTCCCTCCTCTGTTTCACTGCAGTATACATTATTGAACCCATCTTACTCAGTCTCTCCCCAACCCCAAGGTCAGTACCATTCTACAACAGTGGCACCGTGCAATATTTGTCCTTTTGTGACCAGGATATTTCACTCAGCATGATGGTCTCCAGAGTCAACCATTTTGAATAATATTGCATGAGTTTCTTGTTTTTCAATGCAGCATAGTATTCCATTGTGTGAATATACCACAGCTTCTCTATCCATTCGTTCGTTGATGGGCACTTAGGTTTTTTCCAACTCCTTACTATTGTGAACAAAGCTGCAATAAACATGGGTGTCCATATATCTGCTTGGATGTCAGTTATGGTCTCTTCGGGGTATATTCCCAGTAGTGGAATTGCTGGGTCAAATGGTATCTCTATTTGCAACTTTTTGAGAAAGCGCCATACCGCTTTCCACAGGGGTTGCACCATTATTTGTTATATATTTGTTTAAATTTTTCCCTCTTTTAACAACTGCGATCTAGAGGAAAGAGAAAAGGCCAGAGAATGGCCAAAATTATTGGGGCAGCTATTGCTGCCAGTTTAGGGCCTGTGTCAGGAAAAGGAAGTATTACTCATATACAGTGCCACCCAAAGGAGGTCAGAATTGCTTCCACTGTGGAAAGCTGGGCCACTTCAGTAGACAGTGTCACAGACGAGAACCACAGATAGGCAAGGGAGTAGAGAGGAAGCTCCCACTCACTTGCTTTAAGTGTGGCTCTGAAGGACACTTGGCCAAGGGTGGCCCACATCAGGTTCTCGTGGCTGACAGGACTGACAGGCCCCAGCTCCCAGCTGGAAACAAAGGAGGACACTTCAACGATTTAGATTCTCCCAGAAGAGCTGTGGGTGAGCATTAACATTACTGGTAAGTATATTCATTTTCTCCTGGACACAAGAGCCTACTTATGGTCCTAAAAGCCTTCTGAGGTCCTAACTCTTCTCACTATTTCTAGTTGTTGGAATTGACGGAAAACCTCATAAGCAGTTCCTTACTTCACCTCTGCCTTGCATGCGGACTTCCGAGTTGTAAACCAACCCAGTGGTAGATGGAATTTGCTCCAGGACTTAAGAGCAATAAATGACATAGTTGAACCTCTACATCTTGTGATTCCTAACCTTTATAATATAACAGACAAAGTGCTAGTCAGTAGGCCTTTTATTATAAGAACTACCTTCCCCCTGTAACTTGATTGGTGCCACTATTAGAGCCTCTACCTGGAATATTATTGCTTTTCAACTTTTGACTCATGTACTTTTAACTTGTTAGTTAAATTTGTGTCTTCTAGGCTGCAACACTTCCATGTTATATCTTCAAGGATATGAACATGCACGGCTAAGCACAACTGATAACAGTACATCTAAATTCCAAAATCAATCTCCATAATAGTCTATGTGTTTCCTATTGCCAAAGGGGCCCTTTAGATTAGTGAGAGAAGATCTTCACCCTGAAA
This sequence comes from Elephantulus edwardii, assembly GCF_000299155.1. Taxonomy (NCBI): domain Eukaryota; kingdom Metazoa; phylum Chordata; class Mammalia; order Macroscelidea; family Macroscelididae; genus Elephantulus; species Elephantulus edwardii. The sequence goes on from NW_006399818.1 coordinate 711,458, forward strand.
CCTACAGCGTCCCTTTTCAGCAGGAAGTAGCTAAGAGAATACGCCATCCCCTTTTCCTTATGAATCAGGGTGAAGTCTCTCTCAAGGAGGAGTGATAGGGAATGGCAAAGGACACACTGACAAAGGAGATTAATCAGAACTGGCTTTGACAAGCACTGTGGCAATTGGACAATTAAAACAGACTTTCAAGGGGGGGAAAAAAAAGAAGAACAAACTGGGGAGGAGGGTTAGAGAAAATAGTCCAACAATGAATGAATGAAAACCCCAAATCTCTGTAAGTGTTCATTAAAATTAATAAAATTTAATTTAAAAAAAAAATGCCTGGTATCTCTCTCAAATCCCTTGCTTTGATTTCCAACTTGAACAACTACACTGGGGAGAAATCACAGCTCTCACATACTCATTGCCATCAAGTTGGAACCAATGCACAGGTGACCCTCCAGTAGGTTTTTAGAAGCTGTAAACTGTACTGCAGAAGACTTTCCACTGCTCTCCCTTGACACAGCTGGTGGATTTGATCTGACTGCCTTTGGGTTGTCAATACAACTCCTTATTCACTAGGCCACCAGAAGAGTATTAAAAATTATCTAAATACCATCAAAAGAACATAATTCATCCATTTAAAGTTTCCAGGAGATCTTAAAATTTAATCTGGATAGAAGAGTGCCTTTTCAACTTTAAATAATCATTACTCAAACTTTAAATCCCTCCAGCAGTGTTTCCCTAAGAAGGTGAGTTGCTAACACAAAGGCTCCCTTGTCATTGGAAACCATCAATGGCTCCAGGAAAAAAAAGATGGACACCTCCTACCTGTGGAACTTGCTCTTGTTGGTAAGTGCCTTCCAGACAACTACCTCTCAGTGACTCCATGAACAGATCAGAACTTGACACTACCTCGTATCACCCTCACAATCTGCCTTACACCCAAACTCACTAATTGTCATTGTGCCAATCTGTCCAGTTAAGGTTTCTCTCTTTGGCTGACTCCGTTTTCCCCAGTGTGACATCCTTCTCCAAGGATTAGCCCCTCCTAACAACATGCCCATGATGCCTAGAAAGGTGAGAATTAGCAAAAGCCTTTAACAGGATGGATGACATAGAAACTGTGCAACAGATCAAGTAGATCAGAAACGATGAGGGGCACAGGTTAGGACGGACTTCAGATCTGTTTTTCATAGAGTCACTATGAGTTGTACAATAACAACATGCCAAAGTAAGATGACATTTCACCATCCTTTCCTCTAAGGAGCACTCTGGTTACACTTTCTTCTAGACAGATTATGAGTTCTTTTTTGGCAGTCAGGGGATTTTCAAGACCCTCTGCCAACAACACAAGTCAAATGCATTGCTTCCTCTTCTGTCATTTTTATTCACAGTCCAACTTTCAGCTGCATAGGAAGCAACTGAAAAGATCATGTTGTGGATGAACTACACCTTGGTTTTTAAACTGTTATCCTTGCTCTTTAGAACACTGGCAGACCAACTTCTCAAATGCAACAATTTTTTGTTTGTTTCTTGATTGCTATTACCATGAGCGCTGATTGTGGATCCAAGTAAAATGAGGGTGGTGACAATTTCAATCTTTTCTCTATCTATAATGATGTGCCATACTGGCTCTGTGGTGAAGACTGTCTTCCTGACATTGAAATGTAATTCATGCTCAAGATTATAGTCTTTGAACTTCCATAGCAAGTATTTCATTTCATCTTCACTTTCTGCAAGCAAGGTTGTGTCACCTGTATAATGCACGTTGTTGTTGAATCTTCCTCTAAGTCTGATTCCACATTCTTCATACAGTCCATCTTCTTGAGTGATCTGATCAGTATACTGACTGAACTGATACAGAGAAAATATATAATTCTTTATGCACATCTTTTCTGATTTTAAACCATGTGACATTCTTTTGTTCTGTTCAATCATAGTTCATCTTTTGCAAGGTGGCTACAAGGTTTAATCTGTATGCAAAGCAAACAATCTGAGAAGCAGGACTTTATGAAGAACAACGTAACATCAGAAATGGAGGAAGATTCACCAACAAACTGCATCGTGATGGACAAAACTTTGCTTGTTGAAATCGAAGAGAACTTGAAACACTTGCTGTAGAAGACCAAACACTACAGTCTTCAATAGAGGTTATATCTCAACATCAACAAATCAAAGCAAAAATAAAGAATCTTCACCAGTGGCAGAATCAGGATGGACGGAGAAAAGTTTAAAGTTGTCTAAGATTTCCTCTGACTTGGTGCCACAAGCAAAACCCAGGGTAGCAGCAGTCCAAAATTAAGACATGTGTTGTCTCAGGAAAATTTGTTGTCAAGGACTTCCCCAAAGTTCAAGTTCTAAAGACCAAGGATTTCAGTCTATAAATTAAGATGTACCCAATGCAAGTCATGGTATATTAGGGATAAAACTAGTTAGTCATGTGGAAATGAGGCCAGGACAGAATGAGGAGGGGACAGGTGTTATCCAATGAGATAAGGAAAACAAAACCTCATGTTACAGAGGATAATAGAGGGCAAAAGTCAGGTGAAGTAGCTATGACCAGATCTGAATAATCAAGACTAGACAGGGGAACATTCCCTTATAACGAGGACCTCACAGTCCCGACAAACACAGGAAGGGCTGCTCCTGAAGCAATCTAATGAGCATTCTATGTGCGGGAGACTCTTCATGCAACCAGTGACGTCAGGAGCAAGAGATGTGAGGAAGAACCTTCAGCCAAGCTTTGAACTTAAGGTGACATCATCCCACTGAGTCAGACACACCCCTAAACACACCCAAACGAGGAAGTGAGCCAGTTACCTGTATCCTTACCCTCTCCCAGTACAAAGTCCCCGCCAGTCCTTTCTTTTCCGTGTAGAGTGACTTGTTGCTGAGCTTTCCTCTCCCTGGAACGTACTTACACTAATAAACTGCCTTTACTTTCTCTTTCACTCCTGCCTATCTGCTTTCCTTTTACACCAGGCAGTGACCAGAGTTTCCAGGATGCTGGTCACACTCCACTTGCTGCAATAAAGGTTCAGCCCCCACAGAGACTACTTCGAGGAAGACAAACACGGCTCTTTTGCTCCAACACCACAACTCAAATACAATTCTTCTCCTGCCATCCTTATTAATTGTCCAGCTCTCAGATGCATAGCAGGTGACTGGAAAGACTGTGGCTTGAATCAGGTGCACCTTGGTTTGATTTCACTGCTCTTCAAAGACTTTGGAGAGATCCCTGACAGCAGACATACATTTCCAAACATTTATTTATACAAAATCTATACCTAAACCAAGAAGCTGTTATCTAAACAGAGCGAGAGAAAAATGCATGGCTTAAAATCAGGAAAGGCGTGTGGCAAGGTTGTATCCTTTCTCCACATCTATTCAATCTGTACACTGAATAAATCATTTGAGAGCTGAACTCTGAAGAAGAATGTAGCATCAGGATCAGAGAAAGATTAATCAACAACCTGCTTTATGCAAATGACACAGCCTTGCTTGTTGAAAGTGAGTAGGTCTTGGAAAGCTTTCTACAGAAGCTCAAACTACAGCCTTCGATATGGATTACATCTCAATATCAAGAAGACAAAAATCTTCACCACTGGACCAAGAAGGAACATCATGATAGATGGAGAAAAGATTGAAAGTGTCAATGATTTCATCTTACTTGGATTCATAATCAAGACCTTTGGTACCAGCAGTGAGGAGATCAGAAGACACACTGACTGCATTAGGAAAATCCACTGTCAGGGACCTCTCCAAATTACTGAAGAGCAATGATGTCAGTTTGAAAACTAAGGTGTACCTGATTCAAGCCGTCGTCTTTTCAGTCAAACACTTACTATGCATCTAAGTGCTATATAATGAATAAGGATGATAGGAGAAGAACCAATATCTTTGAGTTGCAGTGTTAGAGAAGCTACTGAATATCCCATAGATGACCAAAAGAACAAACAGGTATCTTGGCAAAAGGGCAGCCAGAGTACTCCTTGGAGGCAAGAATGGTAAAGCTTCTTCTCATACTTTGAACATGTTGCTAGGAGAGGCTCTTCCTTGGAAAGGTATGTGCTTGGAAAAGTGGAAAGTCAGTGAAAGAGAGGAAGTCCCTCAATGAGATGGGCTGATACAGTGACTGCAGCAAGAAGATGGCCTAGGATAGAAAAGGGCTCAGATCTCTTGTTCATAGGGTCACTATGAGTTATACTCAACTTGCTGGCACCTAACAACAACATATGTAATGCATATACAAAATTATTTCTTTCCTGAAATATGGCTATTTTGAAAAAGTCAAGTCCTAATATACTTAACAAGTGTGAAAAAGAAAACAAAATCCCAACCCTTCCCTGGGCCTCAAAGTCTAGAACTAACTTTAACAGTCCAATAGCTATAAATGAAGAAGAATTTGGCTTCAGGATTAGAGAAAAAAACTCATCAATAACCTGTGTTATGCAGGTACTATAGCCTTGAATATGTATTACATGTCAACATCAAGAAAACAAACATCCTCACTCTTGGGCCAACAGGCAACATCATTAACAGTGAATAAATGATTGAAGCTGTCAGCAATTTCATTTTACTTGGATCCACAATCAACACCCACGGTAGCAGTAATCAAGAAATCAAAAGGCATGCTGCACTAGGAAAACCAGCTCTCGAAGATCTTCTCAAAGTTCTCAAGAGCAAGGATGTCAGTTTAAAGACTAAAGTGTACCTAATCCAAGTCGCAGTATTTTCAATTGCTTCATATGCATCTAAAAGTTGAGCAATCAATAAGGATGACAGAAGAATTGAAAACTTTGAATTACGGTTTTGGCAACATTATTGAAAATTTCCTAACATGCCAATACAAGCCTCTCTTGGAGGAAGTGCAACCAAGGTGCTCCTTAGAGGCAAGCATGGCTAAACTTCGTCTCGCACACATTGGGTATGTTGTCAGGTGGTCAGTCCTTGGAAAATGAAATCATGCTGGAAAAGAGGAAGGGGCAGGGAAAGAGAGGAAGCCCCTCAACAAGAAAGGCTAACACAGTGATTATAACAATGAGCATTTTGGAGATCCTGAGGATGGCACAGGGTAGGATATGGTTCTGATCTGTTGTTCCCAGAGTCACTGTGAGTTGTGCTTGACTAGATGATATATAATAACAATCATAAAGTCATACTGGCCCAAAGGAGTGAACTACTTTAACAAGTAAAACACTAAGTTTACAACTAATTATTTAACACAAAATCTAAATTCTTAACTTTTACAAGGTCCAATCAAGAGAACCATACAAAACAGCTCCAGAAACCAAATGAGTATTTGGCCAAATTCCACCAGCCAACAGCTTGTTTCTATCAGCATTCACATTTACCAAGAGAAAAATAGAGCTCCTTATCACATTTCAAAAGCCATTAAATTTTCTATCACAAGGTTAGGGAATACATTTACTTACTACAAAATAACCTCCACAATTATAAACATGAATATATTTATAACATCTAAATATTATTTATGGCAATGTTTTCAAAACCAGCTCAGAGATTACTATCACATAGTTGCAAGAGTTACATGCTTAGCAAAGTAATAAGCACTGCCCTTTCTGACTGTTTGTAGAATAACGGACTATGTTTGTCACTTGGCAGAAAGATTACTTTTGTTTTCCAGTTGGAAGGCACTTCCTTTACTGTGACAGTAGAAGTTAACTACCAAACAACTTAAGGACCTTGTTTGACACAGCTTTTGCCAGACTCTACATTCCCTATGTCTGTCAGCATTGCCAAAAAGAGAAACATGTTTATTTAAGGCACATTCAACAGAGACCGGCCAAATCCAAACTAGGCTGACCAGTGAGAAGCTTGCCTCTAAGTGGAGACCTCTGTCGCATACCAGAAAGGATCCTATTTTTCCATTACAACTGGATGGTTACAGGCAGGTCTGGATGAACTAGTGGCCCATAATTTGTTTTTAAAAAATTCTGAGCAACACCTCATAATAAAAGACATTTATAAGCACAAAAAAAGGATAATTAATAAAAACTATGAGTATTTCCTAGTCCATCATAACCTGGACACTCTGCTAAAACTTTTCTATGGTGGGTGACCTAGCTGCAACTTAAAATGCTAGTGGCATTGCAATTCAGCTTCGCACAATCTACCACAATACGACAAATTATTACAAGACCGGTGGTATGTGGCTAGGGAGGCTATTAATTGTATGAAATATGCATGCAGTTGGGGAGCTGGGTTCTGCAAAGAAAAACACAGTAAAAGATCAGAAGATGACTCATTAACAACCTTCAGTATGCACATGACACAACTTTGCTTGCTGAAAATGAAAAGGACTTGAAACCCTTTGTGAAGAAAATAAGACTTTATCTTTTACTATGGTTTACATTTCAACATAAAGAAAAAAAAAAGACCTTCCAAATAGAACAACAGGTAACATCATGATAGATCATGAAATGATTGAGATTGCCAAGAGCTTCATTTTACTTGGATTCATAATCAACATTCATGGAAGCAGTAGTCAAGAAATACAACTTCAGCACTAGCCAAATCTGCAAAAGGACCTATTTAAAGGTTTAAAAAGGAAAAGATGTCATGTTGAGGACCAAGGTGCACCTAACCAAGTTATGGTATTTTCAATCATCGAATATGCATTGGAAAGACAGACAATGAATAAGGAAGACCACTGATATCTTTGAATTATGGTGCTGGTGAAAAAGATTTTCTATATTATAGACTGCCAGAATGAAAAAGCACATCTTAGAAGAGTAGATCCGGAATGTTCTTTGGAAGCAAAGCTCAAGAGACTTTGTCTCATGTACTCTGGACATGTTATTAGGAGGGATCGGTCCCTGTAGAAAGGCATCATACTTGGCTGACAAAGTAGGGAGTCAGAGGAAAAGAGGAGGACCCTCAGTGCCATGGACTGACACTGTGGCTGCAGCAATGAGCCCAGCCGTGAGCAGTTACTGTGAGAAGGGGCAGTGCAGTTCCTAGGTTGCTTTATTGTACACTATTGTACATAGGTTTCTATGAGAACCCACTAGAAGACAAGACAGCTAACAATGTGAGAATGTACAGCATTTAATGCCAGCTATTTATTACAAATTATTTCTAGGTCTCAGTTATGTATTTTAAAGTTAAGTATGTGCAATGCTTATTTTCATGATTTCTTTTGGAAAACAGAAAAGGAGATTCTGCATCCAAGCTGATGCGACTCATGCCAAGAGCTTCCCTTGCAACTGACCGCTTCCTTAACCACATTAAGCCCTCTCCTTCCTTAAGTCACAATCCCAGGGTCAGACATCACTAAGTCTTACGCCAACAGAGCACAGGGTCCCCTCAGTTCTTCACAAACCCCAGCCATTTCTAACATCAGTGCCATTTGAAGGAGTACTTTTTTTTTAAATAGAAGATAAGATGATTGCATGCACATTTGGTTCTTCTTTTCTCTCCCCTAAATGTTAACAGCCAGGATTGTTTGGATACATGTGATGACAGTTAGGAGCCACAGGCAAAGCTATTTTTGTGCAGAAGAAACTAAATTCACCAGTGCTTCCTTGACTGAATCAATGAGGATGTATGATAGTAGGACTACTATTTTAGAAACTGGTTCCAGGGCTTACACTTTTGTACAGTTGAAAATCTGGATAATTAAAATGGAGAAGGGGCTCAAGTGTGAAAATGTTAGTCAAGCTACAAAATGTACTGCTACCAACTATATACGAACTTCAGTATATTCTTCTAACATAAAATCCACAAAGATTCTTTATTAGTCCCTTCCATAAGTAACTAAATGCAGGTTCAATATGACTTATTAGAAATAGGTCAATGAAAAAGAAATATACTATACTGTAATTCTTAAAATTCCCAGAAAACACATAACTGCTCAATTTCTTTGAGGTATTAACATACTAGACTTGACAGCTCTGCTCACTTGGGCAAAAATCTAAGAAAAATCAATGCAAATAAAATAAGTGTATGGAGATCTGAGGCAATGAAGCACAAAACAGATGGCCGTGTTCATGGGTCAGGCGTTACACTCCAATAAGAAAGAGGAGTAAGTGACTTAATTACCAGCTGTCCCGCCTCGGCTTTCTGACCTTAGGTTATTACTTAACCACTATCAGGACATAGTAAAATACAAAGACTCAAGGGGCATATGGGCAGAAAAGGCGCTCTGCAGGGCTCCCTGCTTTCATGAAGCACATTAAGAATCATTTCATATTAAGCAAAAGCAAAGCAGCTGCTGAGGTCAAAGGGCCATCATAAATAAGAAGACATGAGTGTGAAACTATGAAATTTTTTTTAAAAAGTCCCCACATTAACAATCTGACTTTGTTTTAAAGGGAAAATATTTCTCTAGTGAAATTATACTTCCCTGGCGATTTGCCGAGACGTGGGGATGTATCTTGCATAATCATCAATGCCAAAACTGTATAAAACAGGACTGAGACCCACCATTTATTACAGGTACCCCAGCTCCATTAATAACATCGCCTATTTCCCCAGTTTCCTAGGCAACCCACAGAATTATGAAGAAAAGCTAATATACCCAGTGATACACTATTGCCTTAAAACACAGCAGAGTCCAACATTTTTCTAATTTGTTAAAAATCACAAACAGCAAAGATTTCAAAATACCAGATTTCAACATTTGGGTTTGCTTAGCATACTTTATTTTTTTTCTTAAAAAAAGTAGGAATTATAGCTACTTGATGGAGTTAATTTGAAGACTAAACAATGGATATAACTTGGTTAACAAATAATTTATATCACTTGATTACAAGATATATGAATGTTACAAGACACAGAGTTACTATGTTAAAGACACACAGATGTACTGTGTCAATAATTTCTCTAACTTGGTTAACATGTTACCAGACACACAGAGTACTCAATATCAAGTCATTCACTTGCTTAAAGAGGATACAATAAGATAACTCAGGAACAACAAAAGCTGGAAAGCTTGGAAAGAGAGCTCTGAAGCAGAGGTATACAAGAAAAAGGAACAAGAATTCAACAGAGGGATGTGGGGGAAGCCAGCACCTCAGCAGTGAGACAAAGAGCTTCAGATAAAGGGCTTTCTTGCATTAAGATAAGGAAATCACTATGTGAAGAAGTAACTCAAAAGTAAATATTTAATAGCTTTTTAAAAAATTTTATTTTATTATTTTTTTTTGTGTACCATCAAATCAGATCTGACTGATACAGGAGATTGCCCCTCCTTCTCCAGCAGAGTATCTGGTGGATTGAAACCATGTGCCTCTGAAATTGCAGTGCAGCTTCTTGCCTCTAGGCCACCAGAGCTCCCTTGATTTAATAGCTCTTTTAATGACTAAAAGAAAATTCTTCATAACAAAAAAGAACTGATAACAATATGGTTCACAAGACTTTAAAAAGTGTATTCAAAAGATGAGGAAAACAAGATAAATGGAGACTTCTATGAGGAGGCCTTTTATGGTTGTAAATTATAGGGAACTTACAAGTGAACAGACAAGTGAGTGTGAGTGTGCAGATAAACTTTTCCCTCTAGCTCTACGGAATTTACTAACAAGCCACACATTTTTTTCTTCTTCCTGGTGGGCACAGGCAGTTTGATTATATTTATTGGTTTGTTTTGACTTCTTTTTTTAAAAAATCTGCTTGGGAATCTGGAGAAACAGAAGAGGTAGCATTCCTTGGCTCAAGATCTCCATTCCCAGACAAGTATAATTCTTGTTGCCTAGATCTTTATCAAATAGTTAACATCACTTCTGATAGTTTTTATTTCTTGTTGAGGGTCTGGTAAATATTTTATCATGCTTTATGTGAAAGGTTTGGGGGGTTTTTAAAAAAAATTTTTTTTTTTTGCTTTATGTGAAAGTTGATAAAGCAAATTCATTTCCTAGTCCATAATTCATACACAATAGTCTGATAATACTGGTTGCAATCTCCATAATGGAGACTAACAAATTTCACAGAGAATGCATATCCCATTCGAAAGAAGTCATTAAAGATGTTTCATTACTAGCATTACTTAAGTGTAAGCAGCCCCTACTTGTCCAAAGATCTCAGACTTTCTGATTCTGACCAGACTCTAATTTTTTTAAATTTTTTAAAAATGTTTAAATGTCTAGGCATTTATAAGACAATTTTATGGATATGCTTATTAAACTCATCTCCTATCCAAAAGTAAAAAAGGAAAATAAAGATAACAAAATAGTATATAATTTTTCCTTAATTATTTACATGCCTAAGGAATATCTTCTTTAAAATACATATTTGCATACAGTAGAATAGCAGTTTTTAGACAGTACAACTTCTGCAAAAAAGACAAAAAACAGTCTAAATAACCAGTTTTTCCAAATTTAATTATAATTTTTAATTGATGTATATTTTGAAATTTTATTAACTGACTGAGATGTAACAAACAAAACAGATAAAAATCTCTCTCTTCTTCATAGAGCTTGCTTTCTAGTGGAGGAGATATAATAGATTGTATTCAATCAGATATAATAGGGTGAGCAGATTATTTTACTTGAAAACTTTCTGGAAAGTCAGCTATGGATCAGTTCCAACATGAAGTAAACAACAACAACAACTTTCTTGGTAATATCAACATTAAATAATACGAATTTTAATACTTCTGTAAACAGTTGCAAATACATCAGTTTTTATGCAGGCTTCTTTTAATCAACAGTGAAAATTAATTAAATGCTTACCATTAATTTTACATGATTTCATTTAATCATCCCATCAACTTTATATGATTATCATTAGCGTGATTATTCTCATTTTCCAGAATAAAAAATTAATTAGCTTGACTGATTTGTCCAAGGGCACACAGCTAGGTGCAGAAGCAGAATTCTTAAGCTATTGTTGAGCTGGAAGTGACACAAAATACCTGCCCCTCGAGTGGGTATTCTGAGGCTGTAAATTATATGGGAAGTGACTGTCTATCTTTCTTACACAGAGTGAGTGACTGGTGGATTTGAACCATGTATTTTTGGGTTAGTAGTGCAGTTCCTTACTATTAGGCCTCCAGAGCTCCCTAACGTGTCAATTCATCCATCCAACAAATGTTTCCTGAGTGACTACCATTTGACAGGAATGACTGTAGGCTCTGAAGACATATAAACTTGGTTTCAACAACTGTGTTTTTAGTGCAGAAGGAAAAAAAATCAAGTAGCAAACAAACAAGAATAGCCAAGAATAAGGTAAATAACAGGATGGCCAAAGAAAATCTCAAAATTCCAGACCAGAGAGATAAAGCAAAAACCAGCTATGAGGAAAATGGAGGAAGAATGATCATTCCAGGAAATTACAATGGTAGAAGTTGCTAGCAGACATAAACTTGGCATTGAATCAAGAAATGAAAGGAAGCCAGTGTGGCTACAAAAGGATCAAAAAGGAGAATGCCTTTCTCTCTCCAGCATCTCATTTAATTACCAAAGGCCAAATCACACAGCAGCTTACAGGCAGGAGGCCATAATTTACTGCTGAAACCGGATCAGTTGGAGAGTGAAAGGGAGCTCTATTAATATATGCCCAGACAATACCCAAGCCTGGCAAAGAAAGACTGGCACATATGGCTTCCCTAACTACCTTGGTAAGTAGCTTAAATTTTTAATGCAGTGGAAATAATTAAAGGGTCTTAAGTAGACAAGTGAATAAGATATATTGTTGTTATTATTTTAATAAGTCTATTTTTAGGCAGATTTCCCACATACACTTTCCTTCATTGACATTTTGTTTCATACAATCATTCACATACATTGTGTTTTATAAAATTAATCACCATTGGACTATAGCCACCATTACTGTGTCTTTTCAGTTCCCCATTTTCAGATCTTTCCCAATTCCTTTACCCCTTCTTCTCACCCACAAATTGTGAGATTCTGTGATATCCTCCCTACCCATCCTCACCCCTCTGCTCCCACCCCTTCCCCTTTGAATTCCCATACACATTTTACAGTTATCCTTCTGTTTTTACAATAAGGGTCTCATGCAGTATTTGTCCATATGCATTTGAATTAGTTCACTCAGCATAATGAGAAAATGTCTCTTAGAAATTGTTAAGAAGAAGCTGCACTGCAATCCCAGAGGCACGCTGTTCGAATCCACCAGATGTTCTGCTGTAGAAAGAGGGGCAATTTCCTCCTGCGCCAGCTGGATTTGTTTTGAGACACACACACACACACACACACACATTAAAAAACTGTTTAAGAAAGAGGCGGGAATGGACGCAAAATAGAAATATGAAGCTGTTAAGAAGGATGAAGTAAGAGATGCTAATATTCTGGTCTAGATGGTGGAAGCCAAGAGGGAATAGAACTAACAAATGTGCTGACTGCAAGATGCTTTAGAGGAGAAAATAAAGAACAAAGTCTAGTTCTCTGCCTTGGGCAACTATGAGGATAGTACTATTGTTTACTAAAAGATACAGACTGACCTTTGGAATCAATAGAGTATTAATTTAGAGAAATATGCATGTTTAAAAAAAATGCACTTCACACAAGCAAAGCAAGTGCCACAGAAAACAATGCTTGTAAAGTCCTGCTATTGTCCAGACAGGATCAAGATTTTTCTTACCATAACATGGTAGATAAATTATGGACCTCAAACAAGCAGGCTACTTCTCAACATCCCATGTGTAGTTTTAAGATGTGATGTACTATATTCAAGTTTAATTCCTCCCAATGCAACAACTACTTAAGTGACAAAAATATATTCATTTAGATGGAAAACATCTCTGAGAAGTTATTTCATCTCATTAGAATTTCAATTACTTCTAAACAAAGAGGTATTTAAAGTTTTCAAATATGCCTTCTATACTGGATAGTGCAGATATAGAGGATTTCTATCATCACCAAAAATACTATTGGGGGAGGGGATGGGTAGGGAGGAAAGTGCAACAATGAATGACTGGAAACCTAAGTCTCTGTAACCTTTCATTAAAATTAATAAAAACAATACTAGACCAAGAGGCAGTAGTCAGAACAGAGCAAGGTAACACTGCATGGTTCAAAATTGGGAAGGGTGTATGCCAGGGATGCATCCTGTCTCCATACCTTTTCAACATGTATGCAGAGCAGATTATCCAAGAGGCTGGGCTCTATGAGGAGAATTGTGGCATCAGGATTGGTGGAAGATCTATTAACAATCTCCGTTATGCAGATGACACAACCCTGCTTGCTGAAACTCAGGAGGACCTCATGCACTTGCTGCGAAGGGTCAAGGACTGCAGCCTTCAGTATGGACTAAGGCTCAATGTCAAGAAGACAAAGATTCTCGCCACTGGACCAATTAGCAGCATCGGGATGGATGACGAAGAGACTGAGATTGTTCACAGCTTCAGTTTGCTCGGCTCCACAGTTAACACTCTTGGTACCAGCAGTCAGGAAATCAAAAAGCGTATCACGATGGGAAAGTCTGCTGTTAGGGACCTCTCAAAGGTACTCAGGAGCAACAGTGTCTCTCTGGAGACTAAGGTGCGCCTGATACAGGCCATGATATTTGCAATCACTTGTTATGCATCAGAGAGTTGGACAATGACTAGGGAGGACAGAAGGAGAGTGGATGCTTTTGAGCTGTGGTGCTGGAGAAGGGTACTGAATGTACCATGGAGTGCCAGGAAAACAAACAGATTCATCTTGGAGAGGATTAAACCAAGCTACTCCTTGGAGGCAAGGATTCTGGGGCTTTCTCTGACATACTTTGGACATGTTGCCAGGAGGGACGGGTCCTTGGAGAGGGACATCATGCTTGGGAGGGTGGAGGGACAGAGCAGGAGGGGAAGACCCTCTATGAGATGGATTGATTCGGTGACTGGGGTAATCGGGATGGGTGTATCAGAGGCGGTGCGGTTGGCGCAGGATAGAGCAGGGTTTAGGGCTGTCGTGCATAGGGTCGCTAACAGTCGGAAATGACTCGACGGCACATAACAACAACAACAACACATTAGACAGTGCTGTTCTAGGGCCACTGACATTCACAAGTATAAAGAAAATGTCGACTGGCAAACAGTCTATGACTGAATACAGATGATAAGATAGTGTACACAGAAAACTCTAAGGACTAAAAACAACTGTCAGAACTAGTAGACCAATTTAGTAGAGTGGCAGGTTACAAGAATAATATCTAAAATTCAGTGGGATTCCTGTACAGTAACAAACTCGGAGAAGGAAACCAAGAAAGCTATACCATTTACAATAGCCAACTACAAATTGAGATTTTTGACAGTGAACCTAACTAGAGACACAAAAGACCTACACAAAGAAAACTTGTGAGACACAATAAAAGATCTAAATAAATGGAAAAATGATTTCTTGTTCATGTATAGGAAGACTCAGTACTGTGAAAATGACAATCTTACCAAAATCAATCTACAGGAGCTCTGGTGGCCTAGTGGCAAGGAGCTGCAACTACAATCCCAGAGGCACACAGTTCGAATCCACCAGATGCTCTGCCGGGAAAAGGAGGGACAATCTCCTCCTGTACCAGTCAGATCTGATTTGATGGTACACTCACACAAAAATTAAAAATAAAAAAATAAAAAATCAATCTATATGTTCAGGGCAATCCCAGTACAAGTACCAAATATATTTTTTCAAGGAGATAGAAGGGAAATTGTTAAGTTTATTTGGAGAAGAAAGAGACCCCAAATAAGCAAAGCACTACTGAAAAACAAATATTAAGTGTGAGGCATAGCACTCCCTAACTTCAAAACCTACTATACAGCAGTAGTATCCAAAACAGCATGGTACTGGTACAATGACAGGCACAGAGACCAATGGAGCAGATATGAGAATCCAGAAATGGACCCATCTATCTAGTCAACTGATATTTCACAAGGAAATCAAATGGGGAAATGATAACCTCTTCAACAAATAGTGTTGGCAAAACTGGGCTGCTAACTGCACAAAGCTGAAATAGGTCCACCCACATCTCATGCCAGGGACAAAAATCACCTCAAGGTGGATCAGAGATTTGGGAAGAAAGTCCAAAACCATTAAATTAATAAGAGACGAACTGGGACCAAGTTTAGAAGGCCTAGTCTATGATAAAAAGAGACTGCCAAATATAACCAGAAAAGCACAATCTGAAGATTGATAAATGGGACCTTTTAATGATTAAATGTCTGTGCTCATCAACAACTTTTTTCCAACAGGGTAAAAAAGAAAACCTAGTGACTGGGAAAAAACATTTCCAATCCCATCTTAGACAAGAGTCTCATAAGATGTTTTTAGAATACTTCTGGGCCTCCAGAAAAAAGAAAGACTGATAATCCAATTATAAAATGGATATGAGACATGGAAAGACAGAAGAGGACATTCAGATGGCCAACTAACACATGAAAAAATGCTCCAAATCACTGACAATAAGAGAGATGCAAATCAAATCCACAATGGGAGATCATATCACTCTGGTAGTAGGGGCAAAGTTTAGGAGGGCAACAAGTAATAGATGTTGAAAAGGCTGTGGCAAGATAGGAACTCTTATATACTGTTAGTGGGATTGTAAAATGATACAACCACTCTGGAAGGCAGTTTGGTGTTTCCTCAAAAAGCTGATATTAGAGATTCCATATGACTCAACTATTCCACTGCTTGGAATATGCTGATATTATGTGCCGTCGAGTTGCTTGCGACTCATAGTGGCCCTATGTACAACAGCCCTAAAATCTGCTCTATCCTGTGCCAATCGCACTGTCTCCAACACACCTATCCTGATTACCCAGTCACTGAATCAATCCACCTCATAGACGGCCTTCCTCTCCTGCGCTGTCCCTCCACCCTACCAAGCATGATGTCCCTTCCCAAGGACCGGTCCCTCCTTACATGTCCAAAGTATGTTAGACGAAGCCTCAGAATCCTTGCATCCAAGGAGCCACCTGGTTTAACCCTCTTAAGGATGAATCTGTTTGTTTCCCTAGCAGTCCATGGTACATTCAATACTCTT